>NW_006921800.1:4151662-4159555 GCF_000298275.1 Orycteropus afer afer | reverse complement strand
CCTGGCATTTTGAACTTGGACTTCTGGCCTCCAGAGCTGTAACAGAATAAATTCTTGTTTGTTAAAACCATCCCATTTATGGTATATTCCTGTCAGAGCTGCACTAGGTAACCAAAACACAACATAATTACTAAAACTAACTTTCCTTTCTAAGCCTTAGCTAAAACTACAAAACATTGTGTCAAATAGCCCCAAAAGATGTCACACCCAGAGTAACACAGGCTAAAGAATAAAAAGGCAGACGAACGTGGGGTGAAGTGGCCAAAATATGTTATTATAAAAGTTGGGATCTTATTTAAAATTCCAATAATGTTTATTCATGAACTACAGAGAGAAGTTAAAAATAGCTTTATGGTATTTATTTTTGTTTCTCATCAGATTTTTACCTCTGGGAACTGCTCCTTCCTAATGTGCTTGTCTGATCCTGAGTTCCCAGGCCCTCCCAGTATGGCCTAAACAAAGTTTCAGCTGTGAGATTAGTCAGAATTTATTGTTGAAAGTGATAGAAACTCAACGCAATCTAGCTTAAGTGAAAAAAAGACAATGTGTTGGCTGGGCTTAATGCTATTGGTTGAGTTATGTCCACAAAACATATGGATTTTAACTCTTAATTCTATGTCTATGGTTATAACCCTATTTTGTAATGTGGTATGTTTCTTATGTTAATGAGACAGGAATAGTGTAGGATATGTATTGAGACATAAAAGAGATTAACAAGTGAGCAGAGGAGAGCTAGGGGAAGAGAGATGCCAACCTACATGAAGATCAGCCAGTAACAAAATCTCAAAGAGATAAGGACCTTAGCTATGGTGGCGTAATGCCTAAGGCCTTTGACTGCTAACCAGAAGGCTGGTGGTTCAAACCCACCAGCCACTCCTCGGAAGGAAGGTTGGACAATCTACTTCCATAGTGATACCTCCTCAGAAACCCAAGGAGGGGTCGCTGTGAGTCGTATCTGACTCTACAGCAGTGATGGGGGCCAGAGCTGGTTAAGAGAGAAAGCCTTTGCCTAAGAGCTAGCATGCTGAATTCAAATTTGTAGCCTCAAACTGTGAGAAAATATATTTGTTTGTTAAAGCCAGCCACTGTTGTATTTCAGTTATAGTAGGACTAGATAATTAAGACAGAATTTGGTACCAGGAGTGGGGGGCTGCTTAACAGATACCTACAATGTGGAAACAGTTTTGTAATTGGGTAACAGGAAGAAGCTACAGACTTTCAAGGTACCTAATAGTAAAGGTCCAGAATCTGTTAGTAGAATTATGGACATAAAACGGCTTAGAAGCAAATGAGGAGATCTACAGAGAAAAGCTCTATCATCTCAGAGAATATGGTGCCGGCAAGAGAATGTTGCTAGAAATATGGACATTAGATGTGCTTCTGGTGAGGCTTTAAAGAAACTGATGAACATGTTATTGGACAACTCAGGAAGGGCAATGCTTTTTACGCAATAGCAAAGAACTTGTCTAAATGAATTAAGTTCAAATGTGTGGTGGAAGATAGAATTTGTAAGTGTTGAACTTGGATATCTGGTTGATGAGATTTCTAAGCATGATCTTAAAGGGACCACATGATTTCCCATTGCCTATTATGGTAAAATATGAGAGGAAAGAGATGTACTTAAAAATGAACTGTGCAAAATGAAAATAGAACTTAAAGATTAGGAAAATTCTGTTGTACAAACTAAGGACACAGGTCTTAGAATTTTCACCAAGGATGTGGCTACACAATCTTTTGTTAAAGAGACTAAGCTTGAGACTGGCAGATTTAACCAACTATCACAGCAGGAAACCCATCAGCTTAGATTGAAGTAGAGAGAAAAAAGTGGAAAAAGAAAGAATGCTGTCTGCCTCCTGGAATTCTACAGGCAGGAAATAGGCCAAAGAAGCTTCATCTGTTGTCCAAGAAAAGAGAATGACCAGCCCAACAACAGCTCAGAGATCAACAGAATTATTGGAAGAAGCATAGGAAGTAGGGCCTTCTTGGTTTCAAAAGATGAGCCATGGCTTCTGGGGTTTCAAAGGATGGGGCCACAGCCTTCTGGGTTCCAAAGAGTTAGATCTTTGCCAACTTGTTTCTGGAGTGTGGGGTATGGGGCTGCCACTGAGGTGTGCTAGGGGAATGGGGGCACTGTCCAAAGCAGAGGGGGCAGGCTGCCATCCCAAAAGGCTGAAGAATGGGACCTGCTGGGGCAAAGGGGATTGGCTCACCACTCAGATGGACTAGGAGAATGGGCCCCCAAAAGCCAAGAGAGCAGAGTTGCTGCCCCTGTGGGCCTGGAAGGCAAAGCTGAAGCTCAGGACCAACATGCCTCCACCCAGAAGCCAGAAAGTATGGTCAAAATCCAGGAGGGCAGAGGTCTCAGAAAGAGAGGATTATTTTCAAGACTTGAGAGCTAACGTAAATTGTTCTACTGGGTTTTGGACTTGCTTCATGACTGATCTCCCTTCTTTCTCTCCAATTTCTTTCACTTGTGATGGAAATATCTACCTGGTACCTGTTTCACCACTGTACTTTGGAAACAGATAACTTGTAATCTAGATTTCACAGTTTCACAGATGAAGAGGAATTTTGCCCAAAGATGAAATAAGCCTAAAGTTTCACCCATATTTGATCAAGATGATTCAGAAGATGAGAGCTTGGACTTGGAGTTGATTTAAGACTTTTGGAATGATGGGATGGGATGAATGTGTTTTGCATGAGACAAGAACATGAATTTTGGGGGTGGAATGTTATGAGTTGAATTGTGTCCCTTAAAAACTATGGGTTGTACATCCTAATCTCTATGCCTGTGGTTATAATACCATTTGGGATTGGGTTGTTATTGTTATTTTAATGCAACAGGATTAGTGTAGGGTGTGTCTTAATCTCTTTTGAACTATAAAAGAGATTAAGCGAGCAAGCCAGAGAAGCCAAAATATGGGAAGAGAGAAGCCAAGCAACATGAGGATTGCCCAGGAGCAGAAGCTCAGAAGAAACAGAAACCTTCTCCAGAGTTGACAGAAAGAAAGTCTTCCCTAATAGCTGGCACTCTAAATTTAAACTTCTAGCTTCCTAAACTGTGAGAAAATACATTTTTTGTTAAAACCAGCCATTTGTAGTATTTCTGTTATAACAGCCCTAGATAACTAAGACATTTCCATAACAGGGTAGTAGTGCAAGTCAGACCGAGCTAAACTCAGGAATTCAAATACTATATTTAGAGGTCACTGTCTTTATCCATCTCTTCCTCTCTTATCTATTTCTCCACTTCCCTTCATTTACAAACTCTCCTTATCTCTGATTGACCTATTTTTGTGGGTAAGTGTGGTATTTCTCTTAGAGCAGCAGTAGAGAACCAAGATAAAATTTGGTACCAGGACAGGGGTGCTATTCCAACAGCTCTCTATCTATAGTGTGTCTTAGATTTACATTTTTAACAGTTTAGCAAACCCAACGGAAAGAGAAATTTTCTCTTCCAGCATTTCTAAATAAATCCTAGGGAATATTCCAACTGGGCCTTCCTTGTTCACATTAATCCTTCCACCAATCACCATGACCAGGTAAAATAACACAGGATTGAATCATCAAATCAGACTCACACAAATCAGAGATTTTACACAGCTTCAAGCTTTACTAATAGTTTTAAAAATAGAAGTAATCAAGAGAAAAAGCACAGAAAGATCTGGGACATTCTGTGTTGCTAGTCAGGTCTTTTCTAACCACATCTTTCACTCAGATTAATAGATGAGGTAATTGTGTAGTTTGCAGGTAATTACCTCACAGAATGTGCAGTGTAGTAAACTACATGATATGGCTTTTCTAGCCATAGTATTTGTAACTCCCACTTTGTCATGAGTAACTGAGTAGCTGCTTGTTAAAGCAACACAAAACAATCTTCTGGGAAGTTTGTATAGAATTCAAACTGTCAGGTGTATAAAATTCTGATATTGGAATCTTTAAGTTTTACTACTCTGCCAGGCTTAAAATGAGCCATCCTAGAGGCAGAGAGGGTCTCTCTGAGTGCTGGCTGAGGAAAACACTCTGCTAAGAGAAAAGTGCTACTGAGAGAGATGTGAGAGACATGCACTGCTGAGAGAGAGAGATGTGCTACTGAGAGAGACTGCCAGTTGAGAGACGGCTGGTTGAGAGAGACTAAGTGCATTCCTGAACTTTAGTTTTAGCCTGTTGCTTCCCTAATAGACCCCATAATCTGTGAGTTCTGTGTGGCCACTGCAGCAAATTATTGAACCCAGAAGATAGGTGGTGGGTGCCATGGGAGGAACAATTGGTGTCAAGTTAGTAAGAGGGCTGGAGGGTGGCAGCATGCCTGGCCTCACAGGAGCTATTGATGGTGATTCTGTCCTCCTCTTATGTAGTTACTGGAGGTCAGACAATGCAGCTTCCCTGCCCCTTTTGCAGAATGGCAAGCATAACATTTATAAAACACCTCCATTTTATACCCCCACACACACACAAAAAAAACAACAAACTCACTGCCATCAAGTCAGATACAACTCATAGCAACCCCTCCTTGGGTTTCTGAGGTGGTATCTCTACAGAAGCAGATTGCCCAATCTTCCTTTCAAGGAGTGGCTGATGGGTTTGAACTGCCAGCCTTCTGATTAGCAGTCATATGTCTTAGGCACTTTGCCACCAGAGCTCCTATTTTATACCCTAGAAAATAATAAATCTTACATAATATTCTCCAGGGAAGCCATGTTTCCTAATCATTAAAATTCAGGTTTATTTATTACAACTAGGGGGCATTGGTGGTTCAGTGGTAGAATTCTTGCCTTCCATACAAGAAACCCAGGTTTAATTCCCAGCCAACAAGCCTCAAGCACACCCACCACCATTCTGTCAGTGGAGGCTTACATGTTGCTATGATGCTGAACATGTTTCAGCAGAGCTTCTAGACTAAGACAGACTAGGAAGAAAGGCCTGACATTCTACTTCAAAAAAAACAGCCGATGAAAATTCTATGGATCACAACTGTCTGAATCTGTGGCATGGGATCACTATAATCCTCAGGGACAACTTGAGAGCAGCTAACAACAACAATTACAATTCTTACTTTGTAATCAGAGAGTAATGAGAGAGACTGCGCTAAGGGCATTCCATAGTTAAGGAATCATTGGTCTAAATACCCAGAGGTCAATATCACAAGGAGATTAGACCAAGCCACCTGCTTTCTATTCTTTAGCCTAGTGTTGTCCCTCTAGAAAAGGAAATGAATAGATTGTAGGTCAGCTTCTTGACTCCTGCCTCTCCACCAAAAGACTAGAACATTTGATTGGACAGACTAGGACAAGAATCCAAAGCTGTGTTTGGGAAGCACCATAATTGACAGCCCCCTAGAAGCATATAGAGTATGAGATGGCAACAGAAAAGCACATTGGGCAGATTTACATGGAGACTACTTTTATCCACTACACTGTTCTTGTCCAACAAAAGGCATTTAAGAGGTCTTGTGATGCTATAACTTCCCTATTACTAAATTTTGTCTATTTTTCTCTCATTTCTAGCTGTGAAAAACTCTCCAGTTGTGTCCTGTGACTCAGAGAATACAAGAAAAAGAACAAGTAGTGACAGTAAAGAATAGGAACAACTAGCCCAAATCTTGAGGTCTATAGGAAAGAAAACCAAAGGAATACTTAACAAGGCCTCACAAGGAACCCTTGTATGGAAAAAGAGCATCCTAGTAAGCATTTTCATCCTTTTATCCTTACGTCCTCACCTCCATTTGCCTACAGAAATCTGAAATTCTAACATAGCAACTGAATTTCTGTAGCCCAAGGCAGGGGATACAAAGAGCTATCCTACTGGACTAATAATCCATCAGGCACTTTTTGTTTAGTCAAACAGTATTTATTAATGAGTTTGAATGTCTTTGAATAGTCCATCAGATTCTCCCTCATTTCATAGGGTCTTACACAGGCCTGTTTCACTCATTTATGTTACTGCAGGCCCCTGAAAACATTTGAGATTTTGGGTCATATTTTAAGAGTTGAATCCTGCTAAACTGAACATCCTTCTATAAGAACATATACTTTAAGCTGATTTCATTTTTTTTCACAAATGAGAATGACTTTCTCATCTATTTGTCATTGAGAAGGAAAAAAAGAAGTGTTTGAGGAAAGGTAAGATTGAAGGGGGTAACAAGGTAGGGGCTAGGATGACCAAGGTGACTAAGCTGCAAAATTTAAGGAAGCACTCCATTTCAGGTAACACCTGCAGGCTCACCATCTGACAGGGAGTGCCTCCTTAAATTCCTTGCGTAACTCATTCTGTCCCAACCCTGAAAGATACAGTTTAACCAGATTAGGTCTCTGTTACTGCTAATAAAATAACTTGAAATAAGGAGTTCTGGTGGCATAATGGTTAAGCAATCAGCTGATAACCAAAAGGTCAGCAGTTTGAACCCACTAGCCACTCTGCAGGAGAAAGATGTGGTAGTCTGTTTCAGTAAGGTTTCACAACCTTGCAAACTCTATGAAATAGATCTACTCTGTCCTATAGGGTTCACTATGAGTTGGAGTTGACTCAAAGGCAATGGGTTAATGAAGTAACCTTGTTATATTTCCCTTTCCCACCCAAGAATTGGAGTTGTTTCTCCTGGGAACACCTATACTAATATCCTCTGAGTACTCTGGTGGCATAGTGCCTAAGGCATTTGACTGCTAACCAGAAGCTGGTGGTTCAAAGCCACTAGCCACTCCTTGGAAGGAAGGTTGGGCAATCTCCTTCCATAGAGATATCACCTCATAAACCCAAGGAGGGTTGCTATGAGTCAGATCTGACTTGACGGCAGTGGGTTTGGTTTCTTGGTTTTATGCCCATACTACGTTTACAACCTAGTTTAATAAGTACCTCTTTACATATCCATTCCCACCAGCATTTTGTGAGCTCCTTAAGAGAAGAGACTGTAATAGTCCTCTTTGTAGCTATGATATCTAGCCCTCTGTCTGTTGGTTGAATTAATTAATTAATGGGTGCTATTAGCATCAAGTATCCCATTCCTCCTGTGGCAAGAAACACTTCCCTACCATGTGAAGTCCTATGCCAGCTAGAATGTTATATATATATGTTATAGATTAATGACTTTCAATAATTTTTTATTTTGATTATGTCAGGTTTTTTTCCATAAAAAATCTTTATAATCTTTATATTGTTCCCTTGTTTTTTCAGCATATGTGGTCAAGTAAACACTGCAGTAGATTTTCAAATGACACCTTATACACGTTTTGCCTTTCAGAATCCATCCAGCAGGGCCAGCATCCTTGACCTAATTAGACTTCTCCACTCACACCTGGCTAGGAAATACTATAATTAATTTATAAGGGACCCTGAAACATCAGCTGGAAAAATTTCCTTGCCATGGTTTTCACAGAACTAAAGGAGCATTTAAATTATAGGAGCATTGTGAAGTATGTGTGTTTGTGTGTGTGTATGTGTATTCACATCTTTTAATCCACTAAATTTCCAAGAATGTCAAGTTGTAAAATGTTCTAAATAAACAGTGTTTAATAACTTGTCATTTCTTTTAGCACATTTATTTTCAATTGTATAATGATATTTGTTGACAAAATACTCTCAGAAATGTACATTTGGGATATGTGAGACTTGAATATCTATGAATATTCCACATGTTGAATGTACTATAAAGAACTCTGTTGTTCTTTAAAAAAAAAAGAAAAGAAAAAAGTAGACAGTATGTTTTACTAGAGGCAAATTTAGGGGTCCTAATATATAGCATAAATAGACTATCAAACATAACTCAAAATGCACAAATAGCAGAAGAGAAACTAGATGAATGGGACCTTCTAAAAATTAAATTTTTATGTGCTTCCAAAGACTTCTCCAAAAGAGTCAAAAGAGAACCTACAGACTGGGAAAAAATATTCAGCAATG
>NW_006921800.1:4139163-4150602 GCF_000298275.1 Orycteropus afer afer | reverse complement strand
TGAAATAAGTCAATCACAAAAGGACAAATATTGTATTAGTCCATCATTGTAAAAGTTAAGGAAAGGTTTATCTATAGAAGGACATTATCTTTGTTGGTTACCAGGGGTAGAAGGGGAGGGGAGGGAACACTGTTAGATAGGTAGAGACAAGTATTGATTTGGGTGAAGAGAAGGACAATGTACCAAATGTGACTGATCAACATGGTGACATTGAGGAAAAGGAAGACATAGAGAGGTACATGGGAAGTACAGACAATAAAGATGAACCTTTTTGCACATACAGTACTGCATTGTCAATGAAGGCAAACGTGGGTATACAGGTAGATAGATGGGTAAACAGTCTGAACTATTAGGTAAGTTGGTCCAGGGGTGAATGTGCCCAAGACCTGTATAGGGTTGGCAGACAATGGTTCTATAAGTGTATTGCTATGTTCTGTAGGAATTACCAGGTGTATAGTAGAGCTGACAAGAGACAAGGTTGTAGTCACTTCTTGGGCACAGCCAGCTACCCAGAGGGAGTGAGTAGTTGGATCTTTGGGCTTGGGACCATAGTTGCAGGGGACATCAAACTTAACTGACATAACATACTACACAAAACATTGTTCTATCACCTACTTTGGTGAATAGCAACTAAGATCTTACAAGCTTTCAAGCAGCCATCTAGATGCAACGATGGGTCTCTCCTTGTCCAGAGCAAAGAAGAATGAAGAAAGCCAAAGATTCACAGAAACAATAGTCCAAGCAACTGGTACACCATGTGATCCTCAGCCTATACCACTATGAGACCAGAAGAATGAGATGGTGCCCAGCTACCGCTGTCAACCACTTGGAGGTGGATCTATGTATGAGATCCTGGATAGTGTGGGAGAACAATCAAAATCATTTGGAAAAAAAAAGGGGGGGGACAGGTTTGCTAGATTGACAGAGCCTGATGGAACACTGAGACTATGGCCCCTAGCTGCCCTTCAGGTCTGGAATTGAACCCACACCTCTGGTTTCCAGCCAAACAAAAGACAGGTATATGAGTTGAACATTTACAATAGGTAGATACACTCCTTGGAAAGAACAATCATGGGACAAAGAAGGACTGTGAACACACAGGGACAAAGCTTAGGGGGCAGGAGTGCATGAAGGAAAGGACATAGGGAAGAGGTAACTATGGGGAGGAAGTGGGAGGGGAGCTGTGGCATTGTGGTAAATTGTAGTCAATATCATGAGATAAAGTGAACTGCTGTATCGAAAATGAATTTGCTCTGTAAACTTTCACCCAAATTACAATTAAAAAAAAAGCAGACAGTATGTTTTAAAGAGGACTTCTCAATGCCTTGAGAAAGGGACAACTATAGTGGCCATCTTTTGGAGTATTTGCCTACTCAAGAGCTATACTCAGCAGAATTTTAACGTGACCCTCATTATGCCACTCCCTAGTGGCATGCCCTATAAAATCCCATTCCCTTGAACATAGATGGGTCCTGTAAATATGATGGGATATCACTGCCCTGATTAGGTTATGTTATATGGCAAAGATGATGGGATAATTTCCCTGAAGATTATGTTGCATTATATAAGACTCTGTAGTAGTAGTGAGGGCAGTGGTGGTTCAGTGGCAGAATTGTCAAATTTTTTGTGGAATACCCGGGTACGATTACTAGTGAACGCACCTCAAGTGTGGCCAACATTCAACTATCCATGGAGGTCTGTGTGTTGCTAGATATTGACAGGTTTCAGTGGAGCTTCTAGACTATGACAGATAAGGAAGCAAAGCCTGGTGATCTATTTCCAAAAATCAGCCAGTGAAAACCCTGGGGATCACAATGGTCTTATGCCATTGTGCATAGATTCACTATGAATCAGGGCCAATTTGATGGCAGCTAACAAGAAGAGTGGCTGTAGTAAGAAGTAGTAGTAGTAGTAGTAGTAGCAGCAGCAGCAACAGCAGCAGCAGCAGCAGCAGCAGATTGAACAATCTCCTGCTGGCTCTAAAGAAATAAACCGTCATGTGGCTATGACATGAAAGCAGACTCTAGGAACTGAGAGCAACCCACAGCTGACATCCAGTAAGAAACCTTAGTGCTATACATTCAAGAAACTGAATTCTGCCAAGAACCTGAATGAACTTGGAAGAAGAGGACATTGAGCCTCAGATGAGAGTGCAGCACCAGCAAATATCTTCATTGCGAGCTGGAAAGATCCTAAAAAGAGGATGCAACTAAATCATGCCCAGATTTTTGACACACACACACAAAAGAAAAAATATTTATCCTTTCAGGATGCTAAACATATGGTAATCTGCTATGCAGCTATGTTGTTGTTGTTGTTAGTTACCATTGTGCCAGTTCCAACTGATAGTGAACCTACCTACAACAGCATGAAACACTGCCCCATCCTGCAGCATCATCAGGATCCTTGCCATGTTTGAGTCCGTTGCTGCAGCCACTGTGTCAATCCATATTGTTGAAGGTCCTTTTTTCACCGACTCTCTATTTTACCAAGAATGATGTTCTTCTCCAGAAATTGGTCCCTCCTAATAACAAGTCCAAAGTCTATAGGGTGAAGTATCACCATCCTTTCTTCTAAAGAGCATTCTATCTGTACTTGGTATACAAAATAACTTTCACCAACATTATAATTCTAATGTATCACCTCTTCAATCTTCTTTATTTATTGTTCAGCTCCTCTTCAATCTTCTTTATTTATTGTTCTCCTCTCACATGCATATGAGGTGACTGAAAATATCATGGCTTGGATCAGGCACACCTTAGTCCTTAAGGTGGCATCTTTGCTTTTCAACCTTTTACAGAGGTCTTTTGCAGCAGATTTGCCCAGTGCAATGCATCATTTGATTTCTTGACTGCTGCTTCCATGGGCATTCATTGTGGATCCAAGTAAAATGAAATTCTTAACACCTTCAATCTTTTCTGTTTTCCATGATGTGTATTGGTTCATCTGTGAGGATTTTTGTTTCTTTATGTTAAGGTGTAGTCCACACTGAAGGCTGTCGTCACTGATCTTCATCGGTAAGTGTTTCAGGTCCTCTTCACATCCAGCAAGCAAGGTTGTGTGATCTGTATATTGCAAGTTATTAATATGTCTTCCTCCAATCCTGATGCCTTGTTCTTCTTCATATAGTCCAGCTCCTCAGATCATGTGCTTAGCATATATAGATCAAATAAGTATTGAAAGAATACAACCCTAACACATACCTTTCCTGATTTTAAAACCATGTTTTATCCCTTAAGGGGCTCTGGTGATGTTGTGGTTAAGGCATTTGGCTGCTAATCAGAAGGTTGGTGGTTCAAATGCACCAACCATTTCATGGAAGAAAGATGAGGCAGTCTGCTTCCATAAAGATTTACAGTCTTGGAAACCCTATAGAGGTCATTATGAGTCAGAATCAACTCAATAGCAGTGAGTTTGGTTTTGGGAGTATCCCTTTGTTCTGTTCGAACAACTGCCTCTTGGTCAATGTACAGCTTCTTCATGAGCCCAGTTAATTGTTCTGGAAATTTCATTCTTCACAATCTCACCCATAATTTGTTATGATCCCCACAGTCAAAAGTCTTTGTATAGTCAAGAAAACACAGACATCTTTCTGGCACTCTTTGCTTTCAGCCAATATTCAGCTGATATCAGCAATGATATGCCTTGTTCCACATTCTCTTCTGAATCTGCCTTGAATTTCTGGCAGTTTCCTGTCCATGTACTGCTGCTACCATTTTTAAATTACCATCAGCATAATTTTCTTGTATGGGATATTAATGATAATGTTTGCTAATGTCCACATTCTTTTGGATCATTTTCTTTGGAATGGGCACAAATATCCAGCTTTCCAATTGGTTGGCCAGGTAGCTATCTTCCAAATTTCTTGGCATAGACTAATAAGCAATTCCAGCATTGAATCCACTTGTTGAAACACCTCAATTTGTGTTCTGTAAATTCCTAGAGCCTTATTTTTCACAAATGCTTTCAGTACATGTTGGATATTTTCCTTCAATACCATTGTTTTTTGATCATATGACCCCATGTGAAATGGCTGAACACCGATTAATTCTTTATGGTACAATGACTCCAGGTACTGTATTTTTATACAATTAGCATATGTTTTCTGTTTGCTTACCAAACTGCCCTCCTCCCACCCAGGTATTTGCATAAGCATAAGCATAAGCATAATCAGGTTGCTGTTAAAAAATAAGCATAGGATGCTTACGAGAATACCTGGGAAGAGAGGAGTAGTCGGCAAGCAGACATAGGAGTTTTGCATTATTTGTGAAAAAATATAGAATTCCTCCCATCTCCTTTTGATTCATCCCACAGCTTTCAATATTTTGCCCATAGATTCCTTGACTATTGCAATCAAGGCCTGATTTTTTCTTCAGTTCTTTCAGCTTGAGAATCGCTGAGCGTGATCTTTCTTTTTGATATTCTAAACTCAGGTATTTGCACATTTCATTGTAATATCTTGCTTTGTTTTCTCGAGCTCATTTGAACTCTTTTGTTCAGCCCTTTTACCCATTTCTTCCTTTTGCTTTAGCTACTCTAGGTTCAAGTGCAAGTTTCAGTTTTTTCTGACATCCATTTTGGTCTTTTTTTTCTTTCCTGTCTTTTTAATGAACTTTTGTTTTCTTTATATATGATGTCCTTGATGTTATCCCACAACTTTTCTGATCTTTGGTATTAGTGTCAAGTGAATCAAATCAATTTTTGAGATGGTTTCTAAATTCAAGTGGGATATACTCAGGGTAGTAATTTCGTTCTCGTGGACTTGTTTTAATACTCTTCAGCTACAATTGGACTTGTATATGAGCAATTAATAGTCTGTTCCACTTTTGGCCCCTGGCCTTATTCTGTCTGATGATATTGGGCCTTTCCATTGTCTCTGCACAGATGTAGTTGATTTGATTCTTGTATATTCCCTCTGTCAAAGTCCATGTGTATAGTTGTCATTTTTGTTGCTGAAAAAAGTTATTTCCAATGAATATGTTGTTGGTCTTGTAGAATTCTATCATTCAATCTCCAATATCATTTATATTACCAAGCCATAATTTTTAGCTACCAATCCTTCTTGCTTCCAATTCATATTCCAATAACCAGTATTTTTCCATGCATAATTATTGCATGTTTGATCAATTTCAGAATGCAAACGTTGGTAAAAACAAAAAAAAAATCTTCAATTTCTTCATCTTTGGTATTAGCGATTAGTGCATAAATTTGAATAATAGTAATATTAACTGGTCTTCCTTGTAGGCTTATAGATATTGTCCTGTCACTGACAGACAGTATCTATCAGGATAGATCTTGAAATGATCTTTTTGACAATTAATGCAAAAACATTCCTCTTCAATTTATCTTTCCTGGCAGAGTAGATCAATCATGTCACTATCCAATTCAAAATATCAGTACCAATCCATTCAGGTCACTAAACCCTAGGATATCGATCTTCAAGCATTCTATTTCCTTTTTCACAACTTCCAATTTTCCTAGATTCATACTTTGTGCATTCCATGTTCTGATTATTAATGGATGCTTGCAGCTGTTTCTCCTCATTTTGAATCATGCCACATCAGCAAATAAAGGTTCTGAAAGCTTTAACCCATCCACATCAAGGTTGACTCTACTTTGAGGAGGCATTTTTTTCCCAGCCATATTTTAAGTGCAGCAACAGAAATTAATACAAGAGTCAGGTGCTTTCTCCTTTTTCTGGGCACTACTGCTTTCCACAGGGGTACACCTGAGCCATCAGGTTTATACAGACACTGTCCCCTTCATCACCTGCCATAGTTGACTGGACCAGAAGTGCATATCTGACTCAAGCTAAGGCAACTAGTCTTTATCAGGAAATTTGAGATTGGGGGTAAGAGATTCAAGCAGGTAATCTCTTAAATAGATGTAAAAACTTGGTTGCCATAACTGTATTTTGTCTAGGGCTACTCCTAAGTCATACAAGGTCCTAGTGAAATATTTGAGGAGAGGTGGCTATCTATAGCAATAATTTAATTATAAAAATAATTAAAATTTCCATGGGCCCATGTGAAGTATAGTTATATATTGGTAAAACTTTAAGGTAGAAAAGAGGTACTTAGCTGTTCATTGTGCAGTAAAAAAAACCTGATTTTTTGTGCTTTCTAGGAACACCTCTTATACTCTTTATTGTTAAAGACACCAATATGGCTAAATTTATATCTATCATAACGATAAGGTAGCAACACTATTATTATTCATAATGCCATGGCTCTTTGGAAACTTTTTAAAATTGAAAAAATATTGATCTTATTGCTTCTGCAGTTACTCATACCACTGCAGCATCTGTTGCACTGATGGCGAATACTGGTTCCCAGTGACTCTCAAATGTTGTTACTGTGCATTGTTGATGATAACTGCAAATATAAGTCCTACTCAGAGAATGCAGGGAAATGTGAACAATAATTCATTTTATTGTCATGTTAAATGTACCATTTGGAATTTCATAGTATTAACGTAGAACATCACATCTTGAACTATCCAGCCTTAATCACTCCATTCCTAGAATCTGACCCTTTTAATGTTGATGACAGCCTTACCTTCCACAGAGTCACCAGAAGGGAAAATAGACTAGAGGCCCATGGCCAGATACATTCTGGGGTTTAAGACCAACCAAGGACAGCAGGACATCATCATGATGATAACAGGCAAGGAAAGAAACATTGAACTGAAGGGCCCACTGCCTTTGCAGAGAAGTAGTCTGGAAAACTCTGGAACAAGATAAGCATGGCCAAGACAAGCATTGACGTGTGGTATTAAACTTGAGGAGAGTGACCATGATAGGTGCCAGCAGCAAGGTCAGGGCATTGGATTACATGGGATAAAGGGTACCATCAGCCACCTATGCCTCTTTTGGGTGCTCGCAACCCAATACTTTGTAGTCTGAACAAAGTCACAGGACGGCCTACAAATGGGCCAACATGTTTGTTCCAGCTCAAGAACTGGTGATGGACAGTGGGTAGCTCAGAGCTCTGAACTCATTTTATGTCCATCATAAGTGAAAATTACCCCAAAATAAGTGAACCAGCTCTATTCTGGCAGCTCACTTTTGTGCAATATCATGAAAGAAATACCCCCAGTTGGCTGGAGTGACTGGTTACATGAGATCCTAAGACCATTCTACAAGTATAAATCATAGAGCTCCTGGGTACTTGTTGGACCCCATGTACAGGGAGGGGGAGGTATCAGGGAGGGTCCTGAAGGAAAAAAACAGGGATCTAAGCCAATACTGTCTTAGCATAATTCAGGATACCCCATCTAGAAGGTGTTGCTGACCTGACCATTCCCTGCCACTAGTGGGTGATAGAATATTTCACTGTTTCCATTGACCAAGACCCACATAGGACCAGGACCCAGCTCAGGGCACCTTGCCTAGTGGTATTGCTGGCCCCAACTGATCCCAAGCTCCACAGGGGATGTTGAACATTTGGATAACAGTTCTCCTAAGAGTTGCACCCCACACAAAGTATAAGTTTCAGCTGGGAATTCCACTTTCTTAGGCATGTTGTTGTTGCTGTTATGTGCCGTTGAGTCAGACCTGACTCATAGCATCCCCACCTTGGGTTTCCAAGGTGGTATCACTACAGAAGTAGATTGCCCAACCTTCCTTCTGAGGAGTGGCTGGTGGGTTTGAACTGCCAGCCTTCTGGTCAGCAGTCAAGTGTCTTAAGCACTACGCTACCAGAGCTCCTTTCTTAGGTATAAGTAAAAGCAATACTGTTCTTGTTATAAGTAGTAAAGAAGGCTGGTCTGCAGAAAGAAAAAAAAAAAAAGTGACATAGATATGCAGAGAAAGGCAGTGGCAAGAGACAGAGAAAGTGTGCTGCCTGTACTTAGGATGCCTTTTTGAATTTACTCTGCACTCTTGCCCTGAAATCCTACCAAATTCCTTCTTTCTAAATCATGTTTTGGTTTCTGTTACTTGCAAGCAAAGAGAGCCCTAACTGATATAATATCCAGAGCCAGAATCTTAGCTTTGTAGGTTCAGAAGCCCAACTTTACCATTTCTAGCAGAGCTAATTAACTTCCTAGTGACCAGCAACCTAACAGGACCCATAGCAAACTGATATACACATTAGAATTCCAATTTATAATCTATAAATAAACCTAAATCTACAAGACTAACTGGTATGAGAATTCATTCTGGGGATTCTATCATGATAGGTTACAGATCCTCAGGAGACAAAATTATCAATCACAGGGCAGTTTGATGAGCATTTAATTGCAATAAAGAGAATAGCCAAAAAAAAAAAACAACCAAACTCACTGCCATCGAGTTGCATCTGACTCATAGAGACCCCTCCATGGGTTTCTGAAGTCACTACGGAAGCAGATTGGCCAACCTTTCTCCTGAGAAGTGGCAGGTGAGTTTGAACCACCAGCCTCATGGTTAGCAGTCAAATGCCTTAGGCACTGAGCCACCAGAGTTCCTAATAAAGAGAACAGGTAGACTTAAAGAATTGTTCTTTCAAGTTAGGACACTTGAATACAATTCCTTCTCTACTCAAGTACTATTTCTCTTTGAAACATCATTTGTAGTCCTTGAACTCAAATAGCCTTCTGTTCTGGTGTCTGGTATATTCTTTGTTCCTGATTATCCCAGACTTAATTGTAGATGATCTTTTTGTTGAGACATGATTATTCAGAAATTTTATTAACTACAATTGGTTAACTTTTGCTACATTAACTGCATTTCATTAATGAGCTCTAACATCTATTACCTGTGAGTCCTTACTTGAATAATAATGACTTATATGCATTGAGGGCGCTCTGGTGGCGTAGTGCCTAAGGCATGTGACTGCTAACCAGAAGCCTGGTGGTTCAAACCCACCAGCCACTCTTTGGAAGGAAGGTTGGGCAATCTACTTCCATAGTGATACCACCTTGGAAACGGAAGGAGGGGTTTGACCAATGAAATTAACATGCATTGATTATTACTGGTTACTAGAATGCAAAAGTTGGAAAAAAAGAAGAATCATTGGTAGACGGGAAATATGGCCTTAGTGATAGGAATGACATTGGAGATTGCATGATAGAATTTTGCAAGACCAACAACTTGTTCATGTCATGAGTTGGATCCGACTCCACAGCTGTGGGTTCGATTTTTTGGTTTTATATGTATTGAGTACCACTTGCCAAGCACTTCAGTGTAAATTCTCTCATTTAATCCTTCAAGCAATACTAAGAGGCAGATTCTGTTATCATTTTCTCTATTTCCTAAAGAAACTAAATACAGATCATTCAAATAATTTGCCTAAGGTTACATCCATTACTCCTCTGTCAGTCTGTCATACTATGGTGGCTTGAGTGTTGCTATGAGGCTAGAAGCTATGCCACTGGAATTTCAAATCTCCAGCAGGATCATAGTGGCTAAGACACTTGCTTGCTAACCAGACGGCTGGCGGTTCAAACCCACCAGCCACTCCTCAAAAGGAAGGTTGGACAATCCTACTTCCGTAGAGATACTGCCTCAGAAACCCAAGGAGGGGTCGCTATGAGTCGGGTTTGACTCGACGGCACATAACAACAACAACAAACAACAACAACAGCAGGATCATGCATGGTGGACAGGTTTCAGTGGAGCTTCTAAACTAAAACACACTGGGAAGAAGAAAGGGGCCATCAATTTCTGAAAAAAAAAATTGGCTAGTGAAAATCTTATGACTATAAGTGAAACACTGTCCAAAATATTACTGGAAAACTTTATGAATAACCGGGAAACATTGTCTGATATATAGTGCCAGAAGATGAGCCCCTCAGGTTGGAAGGTACGCAAAATACAACTTGGGAAGAGCTGCTTCCTCAAAATAGAGTAGATCTCAATGATGCAGATG
The DNA here is from genome assembly GCF_000298275.1 of Orycteropus afer afer. Lineage (NCBI taxonomy): Eukaryota > Metazoa > Chordata > Mammalia > Tubulidentata > Orycteropodidae > Orycteropus > Orycteropus afer. The sequence continues at coordinate 4,140,751 of NW_006921800.1, read as the reverse complement.
GAGTAAAGCTTTCAGGACCTTCATTTGATGACGGGGCATGACTCAAAATGGGAAGAAAAAGCTGCAAAGATTCATTAATAATTAGAACATGGAATGTATGAAGTACGAATCTAGGAAAATTGGAAGCTGCCAAAAATTAAATGGAACACATGGTGGCATAGTGCCTAAGGCATTTGACTGCTAACCAGAAGGCTCATGGTTCAAACCCACCAGCCACTCCTTGGAAGGAAAACTGGTCAATCTACTTCCATAGAGATACCGCCTCAGAAACCCAAGGAGGGGTTGCTATGAGTTGGGGTTGACTCAACAGCAGTGAGTTTGGTTTGTTTTTTTTTGGCAGGCATTAATGAACTAAAATGGACTGGTATTGGCCATTTGAATCAGATAACTGTATGGCCTACATGCTAGGAATGACAAATTGAAGAGGAATGGCATTGCATTCATCATTGAAGAGTTTCAAGATGTGTCCTGAAGTACAACACTGTCAGTGATAGGATAATATCCAAACACTTACATGGAATACCAGTTAATACTACTATTATTCAAATTTACACACCAACCACTAAAGCCAAAGATGAAGAAACTGAAGATTTTACCAACTTCTGCAGTCTGAAATTGACCAATGAAATTAATATGCATTGATTATTACTGGTTATGAGAATGCAAAAGTTGGAAAAAAAAGAAGAATCATTGGTAGATGGGAAATATAGCCTTAGTGATATGAATGGCATTGGAGATTGCATGATAGAATTTTGCAAGACCAACAATTTGTTCATGTCAAATACCTTTTTCAACAATATAAACAGTGGCTATACATGTGGATCTTGCCATATTAAATACACAGGAATTAAATTGACTACATCTGAGGAAAGAAGTGATGGAGAATACCATTAATCAGAACAAGGGCAGTAGATGACTGTGGAACAGACCATCAACTGTTCATATGCAAGTTCAAGTCAAAGTTGAGGAAAATTAAAACAAGTCCATGATACTCAATATATGACCTGGAATATATCCCACTTGAATTTAGAGACCATCTGAAGAGGAGACTTGATGCATTGAACACCAGTGACCAAATACAAGATGAGTTGTGGGATGACATCAAGAACATTATACTTGAAGAAAACAAAAGGTCATTAAAAAGACAGGAAACGATGAAAACTCTAAAATGGATGTCAGAAAATGCTGAAACTTGTTCTTGAAAGGAAACTAGCTAAAGTGAATGGAAGAAATGATGAAATAAAAGAGCTGAACAGAAGATTTCAAAGGATGGCTTGAGAAGACAATGTAACATATTATAATGAAATGTGCAAAGATGAGTTTGCAGTGTAGTAAATTACTTAGTATGGCTTTTCTACCCATAAGTCATTGTAAACTCAGTGGTGGAACGAGCAACTGAGGAGCTCCTGATTATAAATGTTATCCACCTGGGTTATTTCTGTTGGGCATGGCACAACACAATGTTATGGGAGGCTCACTCTCAGGTGCTTAGAATTCTGTTGTTATGATTGGTTGGTTTGGCCACTCTGCCAAGCTCAAAAGGAGGCCTCCTAGAGGCAGAACTCTCTCTGACTGCTGGTTGAGGAAG
>NW_006921800.1:4133666-4138963 GCF_000298275.1 Orycteropus afer afer | reverse complement strand
TGGGTGCTTTGGGAGGAATGGCTGGAGAAAGGGCTGGAGGGAGTCAGCATGTCTGGCCTGGCAGGAATAGGCCTTGGGCTATTGATGGTGATTCTGTCTTCCTATTGTGGGATTAGAGGAGGTCAGAACATGTGGCCTCCTTGCCCTTTTTGCAAGTTAAAAAACCAAAAGGGAAGAACATGCTCAGCATTTCTCAAGTTGAAAGAACTGAAGGAAAAATTCAACCCTCAAGTTGCAATACTGAAGGATTCTATCAGTAAAATATTGAATTTTGCAGGAAGTATCAAAAGACAGAAAGAATACACTGAGTCCAAAGAATTGGCCAATGTTCAACTATTTTAGAAGGTAGCATATGATCAAGAACCAATGCCATGGAAGAAAGCAGTCCAAGCTGCACTGAAGGAACTGGCAAATAAAGCAAGGTGCCAGGAATTGACAGAATACCTGTTGAGATGTTTCAACAAACAGATGCAGCCTTGAAGGCGTTTACTCACTTATGCCAAGAAATATGGAAGACAGATACCTGGCCAACTCACTGGAAGAGACATATATTTGTGCCCATTCCAAAGAAAGTTGACCCAACAGAATGTGGAAATTATCGAACAATATTAATATCACATGCCAGTAAAACTTTGCTGAGGATAATTCAGAAACATTTACAGCAGTAAATAGACAGGGAACTGCAGGAATTTAAGCTGGATTCATGAGATGACATGGAATGAGGGGTATCATTGTTAATGTCAGATGGATCTAGGCTGAATGCACAGAATACCAGAAAGATGTTTACATGTGTTTAATTGACTATGCAAAAGCATTTGCCTATGTGGATCATAACAAATTATGTATAACATTGTAAAGAATGGGCATTCCAGAGCACTTAACTGTGCTCATTAGCAACCTGTACATAGGCCAAGAGGCAGTCATTTGAACAGAACAAGAGAATACTACACAGTTTAAAATGAGGAAAAGTGTGCATCATGGTTGTATACTTTCACTATACTTATGCAATATGTATGCTGAGCAACTAATCCAAGAAGCTGGACTGTATGAAGAACAAGGAATCAGGACTGGAAGAAGAATCACTAACAGCCTGCAATATACAGAGGAGACAACCTTGTTTGCTGAAAGAGAAGAAGACTTAAAGCACTTACTGATGAAGATCAAAGACTACAGTCTTCACTATGGATTATAACTCAACATAAAAAAAAAAAAAAAATCCTCACAATTGGACCAAAGCAACACCATGATAAACATCACAATAAATGTAGAAAAAATTGAAGTTGCCAAGGAATTCATTTTACTTGGATTCACGATCAACACCCATGGAAGCAGAAGTCAAGAAATCAGACGAGGTATTGCACTGGGCAAATCTGCTGCAAAAGACTTCTTTCAAGTGTTAAGAAGCAAAGGATGCCACTTTGAAGACTGAAGTGTACCTAACCCAAGCCACAGTATTTTCAATTGCCTCATATGCATGTGAAATCAGGACAATGAATAAGGAAGACCAAAGAAGGGTTGAAGCTTTTGAGTTGTGGTACTGGTGAAGAATACTGAAAGTACGATGGACTGCAAGAAGAATGAACAAATCTGTCCTGGAAGAAGTGCAGCTGAAATGCTACTTGGAAGCAGAAATGGCCAGACTTTGTTCCACCTACTTTTATTATGTTGTCAGAAGGTATCAGTCCCTGGGGAAGGATATTATGGTTGGTAATAGAAGGTCAGCAAAAAAGGGGAAGACGCTTAGTCAGATGGATTGACACAGTGGCTGTAACAATGGGCTCAAGCATAGCAAGGATTGTGAAGATGGCACAGGACCAGGCAATGTTTCATTCTGTTCTGCATAAGGTTGGATGAGTCGGAGCTGACTCAATGATATCTGATAACAACAAAGGTCACATAGTTAACAATTAATAGAGCTTTTATTGGAACCCAAGCAATCTGGCTCCAGACTCACCAAATGATATACTTTACAATCTTTCATAAATTACTTTAACTTTCTAAATATTGATGAGATTTTCTCATCTGTAAATAAAGTTAACACTATCTCTCGTAAGGACTATTGAGAGATTAAATGTGATAATAGAAGTAAAGCTCTTAAGACAATAAAGAAAACAAAAAAGTAACTGCCATCAAGTCATTTACTACACAGCAATATCTACTGGGTTTCCAAGGCTGTAAATCTTTATGGAAGGAGACTCCCTCAGTCTTTCTTCCATGGAGCAGCTGATGGGTTCAAACCTGAAACCTTCTGATTAGCAGTCAAATGCCTTAACCACTACAACACCAGAGGTCGTTTTTAAAACACTGTTGTTGTTGTTGCTGTTAGGTGATGTCAAGTTGGCTCTGACTCATAGCAAACCTATGCACAAAAGAAAGAAACACTGTCCGGTCCTGCACCAACCACAAAATCCTTGCTGTACCTAAGCCCATTGTTGCAGCCACTGTGTCAATCCATCGCATTGAGGGCCTTCCCCTTTTTTGCTGACCCTCCACTTTACCAAGCACGAGATCCCTTTCAGGGAATAGTCCCTTCTCACAGCATGACCAAAGTAGGTGAAATGAAGTCTGGTCATTCTCACTTCCAAGGAGCATTCTGTCTGCATTTTTTCCAGGACAGATTTGTTCATTCTTCTGGCAGTCCATGGTACTCTCAGTACTCTTCACCAACACCATAACTTAAAAGCATCAACTCTTCTTCAGTCTTCCTTATTCATTGTCCAGCTTGTCATTGTGTTCAGCTTTTTCAGTTCAATATTATATTTGTAGGAGCTCTGGTAGCGTAGTGCCTAAGGTACTTGGCTGCTAACCAGAAGGCTGGCGGTTCAAACACACCAGCCACTCCTTGGAAGGAAGGTTGGGCAATCTACTTCTGTAGTGATACCGCCTTGAAAAACCAAGGAGGGGTCACTATGAGTCAGGTCTGACTCCACGGCACATAACAACAACAACAATTATATTTGTGAGTAATAGCCACACCGTTCCACGTGATTCCAGGTTTTCTGTTTGTTTCAATTCTCATTGCTGTATATGGTATTTCACTGTCTCGATATCTGGCAATTTATTTATCCAAGCTACCATTAATAAGTTTAAAGTTTGCAGTAGGGCTATTGTTAATGGTAAAGCCATGAACATTATTATACATGTCTTAGATGGGCATAAGGAGCTCTGGTAGTGTAGTGCCTAAGGCATTTGACTGCTAACTAGAAAGTTGGCTGTTCAAACCCACCAGCCATTCCATAGTAAGATGAGGCAATTTACTCTTGTAAAGATTTACTACCTTGGAAATCCAATGGGGGTTGCTATGAGTCAAAATCAACTCAATGGCAATGGGTTTGTTTGGTTGATGGGCATATATGCATTTGTGTTGGAAACATACTTACTTAAATGGAATTGTAATGTCACAGGGACACAAGTGTTCAGTTTTACTCTTTCAAAGTATATGTATCAACTAGAAATTGATAAGAATTTCCATTTGGTCCACATCTTCACCAATACTTGGTATCATCTAAGTTTCTCATTTTAGCCATTCAGACATACATATAGTGGTATCACATCATGGTTTTAATTTCCACTTTCATGACTTTAGTGCTAGCCAGGACAGAGTTCACTGTAGCCTATATTTTCTATGATTATAAGCTAAATTTTGGGACAAAATACAAAAAGCAACTATCTGAGGATTTTGAAAGGAGCAAAAACAGGCAGATGGAGAAGAGACACAAAACTTGGCAAAGTGACTGTTGTGTTTGTGTTTTCCTATTTTCTTTTACCACATTGATCTGAGGCTTGACCTTCAATGTAGTTGTAGCAGCAGCTCGAGCAGAGCAAAATAGAAAGAAACCTCATATTTCTAGCCAAATGAGTGGGCAAAAGGGCCTCTGTGAGCCCAAGAGTGTGTGGGGAATACCTGCTTTTTTTCACTCTGGGTTTTAAGTCAAGGGTGAGGGCCTAGCAATGGAGAGCTATAACACCAAGACAAACCTTCTCTTTCCAAACGAAAAAACATTTTTTCTTTCTTTTCTCTCACCACTTTGCCCTGAGGGTAGATCCAAATCAGCAGCTAAAGCAGGGGCAAGCAACTAATACTCCAAGGGATACACCATACCTCTGGCAAAAGGGCCAGAAATAGGGGATGCTGTAAGACAGACTTTGGGAGAAATACTAGAGATGAAGGACCAGAAGTGGATACCCTGATTCTATGTATGAGCCGATACAAGGTCTGTGCTAACACTTGAAGTGTGTAAGTGTGAGACAGACATAGACCAGCATGGGCTATCAAACTGAAGGGACATTTTGGGACTTCAGGAACAAAGGGAGAGCAACAGAAATGGAAAATATGAATGTAAGTATCAGAGAGCCCTGTGTTTTCTGTTATGATCTTTAGCATGACTACTGAAAACAATATTGTAACATTATTGGTACAGTTTTTAATTTATGGAGATGTAATAATATAACTATAACATAAAGAAAGGAGAGCATGAATAGAGTAGGACAAAAATGTGGAACAATACTCAAAATCATAAACAAGAAAACAGGCTTACTGGTCTGATAGAGACTGATGGAACCCCTAAAACTATGACCCTTTGACACCCTTCAGGCCTGGAACTGAACTCACCCTTGTGATTCAACTTTCAGCCAACAACAGCCATGCCTATAAAGTGAACGATAACATCAGGGAGGTAGATATATTACCTTAGAACAATCAACCATACAAGATAAAAAAGCTAGCATTTGTCCAGGGACCAAACTCAGAAGGCTGGAAGGAACAGGAAAGAAAGACAAATGGTAATGGAAAACACAAGGAGAAATTGAGGAGATTGCTGTTAGATTGTGGAGACTGCAATAAATGTCATAAAGCAAAATGTGTATAAATTCTTGAATGAAAAAGCAATCAGCTCTGTAAAATTCTACCCCAATCACAATTAAAAGTTTAAAAAGAAAGGAAGGCAAACTATAACCCACTGCCATCGAGATGATTCCCACTCACAGTGACCCTATAGGACACTATGGAACTACTCCCATAGGGTTTGCAAAGCTGTAAATCTCTTACAGAAGCAGACTGCCTCAACTTCCTCCTGGTTCAAACTGCAGACCTTTTGCTTAGCAAATGAATGCCCTAATCGCTGTGCTACCAGAGCACCTTACATAGTTGTAAGGCTTCCACAGTTCACTTGTAGTGGTGAAATGTTAAGTATAAAGTAGACTATGACAGGTTAGGTATGTATATTGTAATCCCCAGAATAACTGCTAAAAACAAAAACACAAAGAGGTATAACCCAAAGGCCAATGTTGTTGTTGTT
>NW_006921800.1:4122386-4133271 GCF_000298275.1 Orycteropus afer afer | reverse complement strand
TTTGAACATAAGGAATTGATTTAATTCAAATGTCCCTGAAGACTAATAAAATTTATCACCTGTTCATTTTTATTGGCCATTTTAATATGCTCTTTCCTGAAGAGCTTGTCATTTATATATTCTGTTCACAAGTCTTTGGTTAGATATGCATATTGCAAATATATTTCCCTGCTCTGAGGAGCTCTGGTGGTGTAGTGGTTAAAGCATTTGGCTGCTAATCAAAAGGTCGGCAGTTTGAACCCACCAGCAGCTCCACAGGAGAAACATGAGGCAGTCTGCTTCTGTGACAATTTACAGCATTGGAAACCCTATGAGGCAGTTCTGCTCAGTCCTAAAGGTTTGCTATGAGTTGGAATAAACTCAATGGCAGTGACTTTGGTTTTCGTTTTTCTACTTTATTGTCCTTTCACTCTATTAACAGTGACTTGATAAACATAAGGTCCTGATTGTAATGTAGTCAAATTTACCATTTTTTTCTTCTTTAGGTTCTTATTTTGTGTGTATGTTATTAAAGAACTCTTTGCCTACTTCATGGGCATTCTGGTAGTTCAGGTTATGTGACAACTTGGCTGGGTTTGGTTCTGAGTGGCTGAGCAGCTGGATGAGTTATTCCCCATTTTCAGATTGGTAATCGACTCCATAGGAGCTCTGGTAGCATAGTGCCTAAGGTGCTTGACTGCTAACCAGAAGGCTGGCAGTTCAAACCCACCAGCCACTCCCTGGAAGGAAAGTGGGGCAATCTCTTCCGTAGTGATACTGCCTTGGAAACCCAAGGAGGGGTTGCTATGAGTCAGGTCTGACTCAATGGCACATAACAACAACAACAGCAATAATCGACTCCATGGTGGAATCTACTGGAGCAACTGAATAGCTGCCTTAGCAATGTGGTGTGCATCCAATATATAAGGAGAAGTTTTGAGAAAGGTCTCTGCAGCTTTTTGGCATGTGTGAACCCTGCACGTGGCCGAGTCTTCATTCAGCAGCCTGCCATGTTTCCTGCTGATCTTAGGACTGTCTCTGGACTTGAACTAGTGTCCTGCAACACTGTTTGGTAATCTTGGGATGGTGCCATTTTATTTGTCGACCTTGGGTTTGTCAGCTTCATCAGGCAGTAGCTGCCTGAGCTAAGAGATGTCTCTAGCTTCAGTGGGCTGGGAACAAGAGGCAGAGCTGAAGCCCAACGTCAAGGGCTTTCACTCAGCCCCTAGACCTGGCACTTTGAACTTGGACTTCTAGCCACCTAACCTGTAAGAGAATAAATTCCTGTTTGTTAAAGTCCCGCATTTGTGGTATCTTCTATTAGAGCGGCACTAGCGAACCAAAACAGAAAGGAAGATACTTTACCATGTTTTCTTCTAGCTTCACTGTTTTATCTTTCATATTAAGGTATCAATACCCCTGGAAATGAGTTTTGTGTATGGTATGAGATAGGAATCAAGATATTTTCTTTCCAAATAAATATCTAACTGATATTATTTATTGAAAAAGACTAGGCTTTCTACCACTGCATTGTAGTGGCATGCTTAAGATAAATCAAATGATCATGTATGAAGGGATTCTCTTTATTAATTTTTATCTTGTATAGGGAGCTCTGGTGGCATAGTGCCTAAGGCATTTGACTGCTAACCAGAAGACTGGCAGTTCAAATCCACCAGCCGCTCCTGGGAAGGAAGATTGGGCAATCTACTTCCATAGATAACGCCTCTGAAACTCAAGGAGGGGTTGCTATGAGTCGGTATCGACTCAAAAGTAGTGAGTTTGGTATTTTTTTTTTTTTGGTTTATATTTGTATAGAACATTTTCATTTAAATGCAGAATGAAAAAGAAATTTCATAATCATACAAACTAAGATCTACTTCTGTAGTGATACTGCCTCAGAAACCCAAGGAGGGGTTGCTATGAGTCGGGTCCGACTCGATGGCACATAACAACAACAACAACACAGATTGCTACTTCTGATTTTTAGTTCCTTCTTCTATTAAATAGGAATTAAAAATATCTATCTCACAAGATCTGATGATATTTAAGTAAAATAACCTATATAAGGACACTAGCATTATATGATATAAAGAATGAATTCAGCAAATTTCAGTACGTTTTATACATTTCCCAGCACAGAAAATATCATTTCAGTTATAAATTACAATTGATATCTGAACAATACATTTGCTTATTCTCAATCAAATTTCTAATGTCTAGAGAAAAATGTTCAGAAAATGTATTTGTTTTGCTTATACACTTCAGCAGGGAGCTCTGGTAGCATAGTGCCTAAGGCACTTGACTGCTAACCAGAAGGGTGGCAGTTCAAACCCACCAGTCACTCCTCGGAAGGAAGATGGGGCAATCTACTTCCATAGTGATACTGCCTCGGAAACCCAAGGAGGGGTCACTATGAGTCGGGTCCAACTTGATGGCACGTAACAACAAAATACACTTTAGCATAAGAAATATATTAATGCCTAAAATACTGTCATGTAAATATACTCCATAAAATTTTTGCCTTTTCTTTTTTATAAAATGAGTGGGTAAAATACATCAGTAAATTTACAAAGTTGGACTACCTTCTTCAATGGGTTGTTATACGTATTTAATAAGGAAATGCTCATAAAGCATTTAGCTTACCATCCAGTACACAAAAAACATTAAATAAAAGTAATTAATGATACTAGTAATAAACACCAATATTAGTACTAAAATTTTATAGTATCAAATTGCTAGTAATTAATATTAACCCTAGTAGCAAAGTTCCAAAATAGTGTAAGCATTATATCCAAACTCACTGCCTTCGAGTTGGATCTGACCCATAGTGACCCCTCCTTGGGTTTCTGAGCCAGTATCTCTATGAAGTATATTGCCCAATATTCCTTCTGAGGAGTGGCTGGTGGGTTTGAACTGCCAGCCTTCTGGTTAGCAGTCTAATGTCTTAGGCACTACGCCACCTGAGCTCCATAAACATTATAACATTAGTACTAAAATGGAACATATACATAAAGACTTAATCTTATAGACAACTGCTTTAAGCACATATTAGTAGTTACCACATCCAGGAAAAAACACATTTTGCAGCTCTTGTAAGTTAGTTATGATTTGGAGAAATATTAGAAAGGAAAATCATAGAGTTGAGCTGTGTACTTCTTTCTAAGCATTGTTTAACGTGAAATGTCACATAGAATCCAGACAAAACATCTTTCCTTAGTCACCTAACACTGAAATTCATTATGATATGGTAAGATGACACCAAACTTCAATAGAATTATAGTAAAGAGTAGTAATTGGCCTAGATGAGACTATAAAAACTTAAGTACATAAAAAACAATTTCAGTGTCCCATTTGAGTTTTGTCTGGGAACAGTCACACTGCTACTTTTATAATTTGTTTAAATGTTATATTCTTTGCAGAATAGAGGACAACTGAAGCATTAGCTAGTCTTTGAAGAATAGAGGATAATTGTAATATTAGCTGACTGTTGTTGTTATGTGCTGTCAAGTTGGCCCTGACTCATAGCGATCCCTCCTTTGGTTTCTGAGGCAGTATCACTATGGAAGTAGATTGCCCAACCTTCCTTCCCAGGCATTAGCTGACTATCCCTAAAAGTCATATGATTCTATACTTGGTATACTAGTACTTGGTGTACTTGGAATACTAGTATTCCTGCTAATGGTTAAAAGTTAAAAGTTCAACAGCTGACATAACCTGTCATTTCACTTTTTGAAAACTAGCTTATATACCACAGCATAATACACCAATTTTAAATGCACAGTTATATGATTTTTGACAAATTTATATATTAGTGTAACACTACCACAATCAAGATAATGAATCACTCCAAAAAGTTCTGTTTTCAATTATCATCTTTTTCCAACCATAGTCTGAAGCCACCATTAATGTTTTCAATTGCTATGTATTTTTTTCCCCCAGAATTTCATTTTATGTAAATGGAATTATACAAATCATGAAAAGATACATAACCTAATAGAAAAATTGACAACTTGAAATAACCATCTTAAAGAAGACAAATGGTCTAAAAGCATTTTAAAAAATGCTAAACATCTTTGGTAATCAGAGAAATGTAAATTTAAAATCACAGTAAGATACTATTTTACACTACCTGATTGGCAAAAATTAAGAAATCCGACAGTATTCAATGCTGGCAAATTCTGAAGGAATTGGTAATCCTTAAAATCATGCCTAAGGCACTTGACTGCTAACCAGAAGGCTGGTGGTTCAAACCCACCAGCCACTCCTCAGAAGGAAGGTTGGGCAACCTACTTCCGTAGTGTTACTGTCTCGGAAACCCAAGGAGGGGTCGCTATGAATCGGGTCCGACTCGATGGCACATAACAACAACAACAACAAAATCCTGATAACGGGAGTATAAATTGGTAATAACCACCTTGTACAGCAATTTAACATTCTTGTAAAGTTGAATAATCCTCTCCTGGGTATGTGTGCTATCCTGGAAAAATTACTGCATTTACATACCCAAAGCTCTTATGTATAAGAATGTTCATGGCAGTGTTGTTTCTAATGGCATAACCTGAGAAATAGAGGGTAAGTTACACAAAGTGGTATTACCAGTACATAGCCGTCAAAAATAACTACAGTTACACACAACTACATGCAACAACCTTGCACGAATGTAGAATAATAATTTTGAGTGAAAAAGAGTGAATTGCAGAAAATCCCATAATAGTAAAATATCTTTATAAAGCTCAAGCTTATCAAATTAAACATGCATGTGCATAAATTAAAAAAAAAAAAAAAAGGAATAACCCAAAATACAGGTGAATGTTAACTTCTGCAAGGAGGCAAGGGGATGGCATAGGGTGCTTTCAACAATGTTGTCAATACTTTAGTTCTAAACTTAATGATCGGGTCCCAGGTATGCATTGCATACTTACAAACCAAACCAAACTCACTGCCATAGAGTGGATTCGACTCATAGTGACCCTCTTTGGGTTTTCAAGGCGGTAAATCTTTACAAAAGTAGATCGCCCAGTCTTCCTTACCCGGAGTGGCTGGTGGGGTATGAACCGCCAACCTTTTGGTTAGCAGTCAAATGCCTTAGGCACTACCTCACCAGAGCTCTTTATTGCATACTTATATATTTATATATCAAATATTAAATAATAATCTGTTTTTAAACTACAGTCTATGGGCATCATTGAACAACAGTTTTCCTCCTTTATTAAAATAACTTCCCCGAAAAATTGACGAAATCCTGCACCTGGCCCCCTAACGTGGACTAAGCAAGCCGACTTTCTACCTCTTTGAACTGCTTACAGTCACTTCCGCCTCCACCTCCTTAGCTCCGCCTACCTAGTCGGAAGACTTTTCTCTCGGGTCCTCCTACCTGTAGGGGGCTGTCGTAGGCACCTAGTGCCACGAAGGCCTCCCGTCTGGGCTGTCCCTATGGCGCCTGTTAGCAGAGTCCTGGAAAGGACGTTTACATTATAATTCTTTCAGCCAGAAAACTGTCGCACAGGATCTTATTCTAGACAGTAACGTTCAAACTCAGCCCCGGCATAGTGCCACCGTAATGAAACCCTGATGCAGTTATGAGTGGGAGACAGGCGGAGTGGGGACAGTCCCGAAGTGCTAAAGTCCCAGGACCTCTTCCTCTTGTGAAGACGTAGCTGCGGGTGGCTGTGCTGGCTGCGGCCAAGATGTCGACCAAGAATTTCCGAGTCAGTGACGGGGATTGGATTTGCCCTGACAAAAAGTGAGTCTGTGAAGGGTCTCGAACTGGGTCGGGCGTTATCCGCGGGGATTTTATTAGGTTAGTTCGGCATTTTCCGTTTTTCGATCTCTTCCAGTGCGCTAAACGGATTTAGGCGGTGAACCGCCAGGTCCTGGGCGGGAAAGAGATTCTTGATCTCCTCACTGGCGGGGTCTTTCGGGAGTCTTTGTTTTGCTTATGTCGCCAGCATTTGCCCAACCTTACCGCTCCTAGGTAGACCTTAGTTGCTAGCGAGATCGCCTACTCTTTTGCCTCCTCCCTCCCCCCAAAAAAGCCTGATCTAGTCTGGTCTAGGTTTCACAGATAAGGAAATCTATCTCCCTTGTCGAGGCCAATGTGGTATTGAATCTCTTCCACGTGACTTTTCCCTATAAACTTTGTGAAAAGCTTTCCTTTCGTGCAGTCGACCTTTTAGTTCTTGTAGTTAACTATGCTTTTTTTGTTGTTGTTTTCATCGAAGTTTACCTTCTCTTCAGTATTTGATTTTTCCCCCTCCTCATTGACTTTAAAATTCTTCAGAAGAACTAAGCCTTTCGCCTAGTTAGAGCCCAAAGGAAAGAGACCTGTGTTTTTTCCTGCTTAGCTCTACGGATGCCTGCAGCAGAAAAGCACGTGTTTTAGTGGATTTGAATTTTGACTTGGTTGTTTCGTCTAAAATGCTCTTGTAAACGGTTAGCTTTTATTGAGTGATACAGAAATAAACACATCCTTATGAAAAATAAATGTCAAAATATAATTTAATGCATAATTCATGGTCGAATTAAAATCGTTGATATTTTGTTCCTAAACCAGTCGCTGATGTCATTGAGTTTATGTTAGTAAAGAGGAAAAACTTTGGCGCTAACGAACTTAGGTTTAATTACAGCCCTATCACTTAACGACCACGTATATGTGTGTGTGTGTGTGTGTGTGTTTTACAAATTTTTAAAAAATTAAGTTTAGAACAGCCCCCTTATAATGAATAAGATCGCATAGGTACAGAGTGTGTAGTGCAATGAAGTGTAGCCAATATTCGTTACTTGATAGCTGTTGGTAATAGTAATTTTTAGAAGTTATATTATCTGATGACATTAGAGGTGATAAATAACCATATTAAGGGGCCCCCGTGGCACAGTGGTTAAGCGTTCTGCTGCTAACTAAAAGGTCTGTGGTTAGAACCCACCAGCTGCTCTATGGGAGGAAGATAAGGCAGTTGGCATCAGCGGGACATTTCTACCCTGTCGTATAGGGGGGTCCCTATGAATTGAAATTGGCTTGAAGGCACACAACAAAAGATCATTCTGCCCCATCATACGAATTCTATCCTCACATTTGCAGTGTAAATCAACCTTTGCCTTTTTTGTGTAATGAGGTAATGTTCCTCCCTTGTGTAACTATTAAGATGACTTGAAGGACCTAAGTCTACTAGACGTAAGTCTTAGATGAGTTTTAACATTGTTTTTCTGAGTGGTAAGACTAATGATCAAGAAGATATAAAGTAACTTCTAACTTTTCTTTTGATCACTTTTAGAAATGTGTTTTGGTCAGTGTCCTTAATGACAACGCATTTAAGTATTTAAGGTAGAACTCTTTTCACTCAGTTACGTACAATATGCAGGATATTATTTCTACACTATGACTAAAAAAAAAAAAAAAAAGACATTTTCACAGTATGTGTTCAGTTGTGATCATAAGGATTTGGTATTTTTTAGGGGGAAATAAACTAAAAATTAAGGAGTGTTTCACTTAAGTGTGCTGCATGTGTTATACTTCTTGACTTTAGTATATGTTTTAAAAGTAAATCAGTTTATCTTTGTTTTCTTTTTTGATTTAAACATTACCTGTAATTCACAGCATTTAATTTTTTTTAATTATGCTTTTACTTTTCCTTTTTTAATTTTTAATTTATGCTTTTACCAATAAGTATGCAAGTGCACTATTAAAAGTAGCAAAAAGTACACTTTTTTTCTTTTCTGTCTTTTTTTAAATCAATATTGTTAGGAGCTATCGAAATGGTTCTGACTCATAGCAAACCTGTGTACAACAGAACTAAACATGTCCAATCCTGCGCCTTCCTAAAAATTGTTCTAGGCTTGAGTTCATTGTTGCAGCCACTGTGTCAGTCCACCTTGATGAGGGTCTTCCTCTTTTTGGTTGACCCTCTACGTTACTAAGCATGGTATCTTTCTCCAGGGACTGGTCTTTCCTGATAATGTGTCCAAAATACATGGGATAAAATTACACCATCCTCGCCTCTAAGAAACACTGACTTTTATTTCTTCCAAGATAGATTTCTTCATTCTTCTGACATTCCATGGTATATTCATTATTTACCAACACCATAATCCAAAGGCATTAATTCTTCAGTTTTCCTTATTTGTTCAGTTTTTGCATGCATATAAGGCCATTAAAAATATCTTGGCTTAGGTCTGTTACACCATAGTCCTCAAGGTGACATCTTTGCTTTTATAAGGTTTTAATCCATATTGGAAGTTGTGGTCTTTGATCTTCAACAGTGTTCAACAAGCAAGATTGTGTTATCTCTATATCACAGGTGGTTAAGGACTCTTCCTCCAATCCAGATGCCCTGTTCTTCACATAGTCCAGCTTCTCTGATTATTTGCACAACATACAGATTGTATATGTGTGGTGAAAGGATACAACCCTGATGCACTCCTTTGATAGATTTAAACCACACAACATCCCCCTTGTTCTATTTGACAACTGCCTCTTGGTCTATGTACAGGATCCACGTGAACACAATCAATGTTCTGGAATTCACATTCTTCCGCATGTTATTATCCATAATTTGTTATCATCTATTTATCTGGGTAGTTGATAAGCACTGGTAAACATCTTTCTGGTGCTCTTTGCTTTAAGCCAAGATCCATCTGATAACGAATAATGATACATCTTGTTTCACATCCTCTTCTGATTCTGGCTTGATTTTCTGGCAGTTCCCTATTGATGTACTGCTGTAGCTATTTTTGTATTATTTTCATTAAATTTGTGTATGATGTTAATGATACTGTTTGTTAATTTCCTCATTCTACTGGATCACCTTTGGGATGGGCACTAATTTAGATCTCTTCCGGTTGGTTGGCCAAATAGCTGTCTTCCTAATTTCTTGGCATAGATGTGTGAGTTATTCCAGCGTTGCATCCATTTGTTCAACATCTCAATGGGTAGATATTCCATTAATTGTTGGAGCCTTGTTCTTCACCAGTGCCTCAGTGCAACTTGGATTTCTTCCTTCAGTAGCGTCAGTTCTTGATCATATGCTACCTCCTGAAATGGTTAAACATCAACCAATTCTTTTTGGTACTCAAAACCAAAGAAGACCAGACTCACTGTCACCAAGTTGATTCCGACTCATAGCCAACCCCGTTGGGTTTCTGAGGGAGTAAGTCTTCACAGAAGTACATTGTTCTATCTTCCTCCCATGGAGCAGCTGGTAGATTTGAACCTCCAACCTTCTGGTTAGCAGTCAAATGCCTTAGGCACTATACCACCAAAGCTCCTTCTTTTTGGTACGTGACTGCATATCCTTTCATTTCCTTTTGATGTGTCCTGCATCATTCAATATTTTACCCATAGAATCCTTGAATATTGCAACGTGAGGTTTGAATTTTTCTTCCATTTCAGCTTGAGAAATGCCAAGTCTATTCTTTTTTCTTTTCATTTTCTAACTCCAGGTTTTTACACATTTCATTATTATACTTTTCTTTGTCTTCAGCCACCCTTTCCAATTTTCTGCTCAGTTCTTTTATTTTCATAATTTCTTCCATTCGCTTTAGCTATTCTCCATTCAAGAGCAAGTTTCATAGTCTCTTCTGACATCCATTTTTGTCTTTATTTCTTTTCTATCTTTTTAATGCCTCTTAGCTTTCTTCATGTATGATGACCTTGATATCATCCCACAACTTGCCTGGTTTTTGGTCATTAGTGTTCTGTACAGAAGGAAGATGGGGCAATCTATTTCTGTAGTTATACTGCCTCGGAAACCCAAGGAGGGGTCACTATGAGTCAGGTCTGACTTGACGGCACATAACAACAACAAGTGTTCTGTACATCAAATTTATTCTTGGATGTTCTCTAAATTCAAGTGGAATACACTCAAGTTCGTACTTTGGCTTCCAGGGACTTGTTTTAATTTTCTTCAGCTTCAGCTTGAACTTGCATAAGAGTAGCTGATGAGCTGTTTTTGCAGTCAGTCCCTGCCCTTGTTCTGAGTGATAGTGCTGCATTTCTCCATCATCTCTACATCCACAGATGTAGTCCATTTACTTCCTGTGTTTCACATATGCATTGTCTTTTTATATTGTTGAAAAGAGATATTTCCAAATGAATAAGTTGTTGGTCTGGCAAAATTGTGTCCTGTGATCTCCAGCTTCATTTCTATCAACAAGACTGTATTCTCCAACTACTACTGATCCTTCGTTGTTTCTAACTTTTGCATTCTGATCACCAATAATTATCAATACATCTTATTGCATATTTGATCATTTTGGGACTGCAGAAATTTATACAAATCTTCAATTTCTTCATTTTTCACCTTAGTTGGTGCATAAATTTCAATAATAGCCTTGGTAACTGGTTTTCTTTTTGGACATATGGTTGACAGAATACTTCAGGATACACCTTGAAATATTCTTTTTTTTAAATGCATTTTATTGAAATTTAATTTATGTATAGTAAAATACACAATAAAACTAAAGGGACATGGGTCAATGCTTTATTTTTTTGCAGCGTTCCGTCTCCTCCCCTCACACCCCAGCAACCAACAAAGAAAGTTTCCCTCCGTATGTAAACCTTTCCTTGACCCTCCACAACAACTAATACTATATTTATCTTTCTGTGATTTACTTATGTCACTCAGCATAATGTCCTCCAAGTTCAATTCATCCATATTATGCGATGTTTTGCAGACTCTACATTATTCTTCAGGCTGCATAGCATTCCATTATGTTATGTACTATAGATTGGTCATCCACTCTTCCGCTATAAATCTTGGAGATAAGTCCCTTGCCAGATATGTAATTATCAGCAAATATGAATTTGTTGCTGTCATTTTTGTTATGTGCTTTTCGTGGTGTCAATTTCTTTGTTCCATACAATTTTCTATGTTGAGCTTGTTTTGTTTATGAATTATGTTATCACATTCTT
>NW_006921800.1:4101262-4117096 GCF_000298275.1 Orycteropus afer afer | reverse complement strand
TCTGAGCACTAGTGACTGGGTTTTACCCCTTTCTCCTGCTCTTCCGGCCTGCTGCTGAACACTGAACACTTTCCCTTGTTACCCTCCAGAGAGGGACCGGGTCTCCGGGAGCAAGGTAAGCCTATTCTTAGGTCCCTGGAATTCTAATGAGAGCACTATCACATTAAAATCCAAAATGGTTGCCACCTGTAAAGATTAAAATGGCTGCACCCTCAGTCACTTTAAATATCCAAAATGGCCACCGCTTGTAAAGATCAAAATGGCTGTGCCCTCGGTCACTTTAAATATCCGAAATGGCTGCCATGTGTAAACCATCAAAATGGCTGACCCTTTTGGACAGCAGAAAGTCAACAGTTCATGTTGTCTCCCACCGTGCTGTTTCCCTTCCTAGTCATAGACCACCAGCACAGTCGTCCCTGCAGACCTTGGTGACCAGGGCTGATCTTTAGGTCAATTCTCAGGTCCCAACACCACTTGGAAATATTCAGGCTGTTGGTGCCACCAAGTAGCTGACAGTCCCACAGCTCCGACCATCTCTGTACTCAGTATTTACATTCTGGTTTTTCCACTAGTTGGTGCCTAATCCACTTCTGCATAGTTCCTTTCAAAGCACAGGGCTTCAGGCTTATCTTCTGTATCTCTGTCAATTGGTTTTTCTTTTCTTTGTTGAAGAGGGTCTGTGTCGCTTGTCTGCCTATTCCTCCATCCTTGAAATGTTCTGTTTTAAACCAAAAAATTTTTATTGTGATTTGGGTACAGATTAACATAGCAGATTCATTTTACTGTCAACAGTTCATGCACATTTGGTTTCACAGCCCCAATTATAATCCCCAACCTCAAAAAGCTCTCCTCCTTGTGACTACTCCTTCCCTGTGCCCTTCTTACCTATACATTCCTGTCTGTCTAGCTTTTCCTCTATACAAATGCTGCTCTTCTGATGTCTCATGGTTGATTGATCAAAGGGGTACATCTCCCTGGAGTAGATGTTATGCTTGTAGTTCTTTCTTCTGTTTGAGAGCTAATCCACAGAAGTGCGTCCAGTTCCAGGCCCGAAGGATACAATGGGGCCGCAGTCTTGGGGGTTCCACCAGTATCTGTCCAGCTGTAATTCTGGTCATTTTTGTGGTTTTGAGTTTTATTCCTTATTTTTCTTCCTATTTATCCAGGATCTCCAGTTTTGATCCCTTTCTGAGTGGTTGGCATTAGTAGCTGGGCACCATCTAATTCTGGTCTCAGGGTCATGAAGGGTGAGGTCCCTGTGGTCCATAATATCCTTGGACTAATTGTTCCCAAATGATTTTTATTTTCTTTACTCTTCTTTGCTCCAGACGAGGGGAGACCAGTAGTTGCAGCTTAGAACAATATTTTTATGTACTGTGTTCAAGACTGAGCCCACAGGCCCGGTGACTTTCTCCCTCAGGGTGTTTGGTTGTCCTTGAGAGGTCTTGAAATGTTTTTTTTGATAGTGATTAAGATGCTGTCCCTCTTCACTTTGTTGTTCTGGGCATAGTAGACCATATGATTGTCTGATTCAGAATGGCCAGTACTCATCCATTTTAGCTCACTAATGCCTAAATCATTGATCTTTATGCATTTGATTTCATTTTTCATGACTTCAGTTTTCCTGTATTCATACTTCTTACATTCTATGTTTCGATCATTCATTTTGCAGCTTTTTCTTCCTATTTTGTGTCGTGCCACATCAGCACATGAAGGTCCTGAGAGTTTACTCCATCCGTGTCATCAGTCTCCTAATATAAACATAAAATCATATTGTGCATTACTCCATGTGTTCAGGGAGGTTATTGGTTTTGGTTGTTACCTAATTTTTAGCACCTAGGTCTCAGAGATACTTGATAAATATCCAAAAGTCTGTTTTTAGGATGATGTGTCTTCTTCCTTTCCTTCTCTTCCAACCTGGTACCTATGAAAATGTTTTTATCAATGTCCATGAAACCTTACCTAATTTATCTTTTTTCCCCCCTTTGGTTTATCATTACCATTTTTCATTTATAATGCTTATCACTTAAGTGATATATCTCCTTTTCTAAACTGGAAATTCCTGTACTTTTCCACTAAATTTCAAAATTTTTTAATTAACATTGAGGTAGAGCTAGAGGTTCAGTACTAGAGGGACATTGTTGTTGTTATGTGTCGTTGAGTAGGACCGACTCATGGCAACCCCTCCTTGGGTTTCCGAGGCAGCATCACTACGGAAGTAGATTGCCCCATCTTCCTTCCGAGGGGTGGCTGGTGGGTTTGAACCGCCAGCCTTCTAGTTAGCAGTCAAGTGCCTTAGGCACTACACTACCAGAGCTCCTAGAGATACATAGTGAGAACGTATTAAAAAGCTTTGTATGTAGAATAAAAAAATATTTAAGGACTTAAAAAAATGTTTTTATAACTGCTTTTTACTTTCTCTCTAGATGCGGAAATGTAAATTTTGCCAGAAGAACCAGCTGTAATCGATGTGGACGGGGTAAGTATGTAAGGAAAACTCAGTTACAATTATATATACAGATGATTTCTTTATTTCTCCAGGATCAAACTGTGTTGTTTTCTATTTTCAGAGAAAACAACTGAAGCCAAGATGATGAAAGCTGGGGGAACTGAAATAGGAAAGACACTTGCAGAAAAAAGCCGAGGCCTGTTTAGTGCTAATGATTGGCAGTGTAAAACGTATGTGTTTCAAATTATTGTCTATTTTTCCATAATATATGCAACCACTACTTGTTAATAACATCAAATCTTAATACCAAGGTAACCTTTTAAATCAAAGATCTGTTGATTGTTACAGAGTCTATATTTGACAATTTATGTGTAAGAAACTTTAAAATGTTTTTTACTTTTTTAAAAATGGTAATATTACTTGTTATTAGGATTGGAGCTCTGGTAGCATAGTGGCTAAGACACTTGCCTGCTAACCAGACGGCTGGCGGTTCAAAACCACCAGCCATTCCTCGGAAGGAAGGTTGGGCAGTCCTACTTCTGTAGTGATACTGCCTCGGAAACCCAAGGAGGGGTCGCTATGAGTCGGGTTTGACTCGACGGCACATAACAACAACAACAACAATCAAATACTTAAAGTGAGGTAATATTCTCAAAAAATTTTAGCCTCTGTCATTAATGTGAAATAAACCAAAATATTTATTTTGCCTGTCTTCAAAGTAATTTTTGAATCACAGGTTGCTTGGTATGCATTATTGCTAATTAAGTAGGTTTTTTAATATTTTTAATTTTCCAATTTGGATTAAAGTCAGTATTGATTTTCTAATTTCCATCTTTTCTGCTATGCAGGTGAATCATATATCTGAAAGACCCATGGCTGTTGAATTGATTCTAACTTATAGTGACCCTATTGTACAGAGTAGAACTGCCCAATAGGGTTTCAAAGGCTATCATCTTTATGAAAGCAGACCACCACATCTTTCTTCCATGGAGTGGCTGGTGGTTTGAATCACTAACCTTTCACTTGGCAGCCAAGCATTTAACTAGTGTGCCATTAGGGCTTCTTCATATGAAAGAGAACTGAATCAGAAGGGGGTTGTACATAAATTTCTGATTCTGTAGATTTTCCTGCAACAGATTAATGAATCATTGTGGATGTTGTATGCTGTGGGATTCAGTGCTTGAACTGTGACTCAAAAAAAACAATAGTAACATCATTTGGAGGGTATAAGGTTACTTTTATTTGTGGTAAATTTAGAAACTGGGAAATTAGAACTTTTCATTTAAAATGTTTTTTTTTCCCCATAATGTATCAGGAAAGAGCTCTGGTGGAACTGTGGTTAAAGAGCATTGGGCAACTAATCAGAAGGTTAGCACTTCAAACCTGCCAACTGCTCTGTGGGAGAAAGATGAAGCATTCTGCTTCCTTAAAGATTTACAGCTTGGAATAACCCAATTATGGGGCAGTACTACTCTATCCTGTAAGGTCGCTATTGTTGTTGTTAGGTGCTGTCGAGTCATGTCCAACTCATAGCAACCCTGTGCACAGCAGAACGAAACACTGCCCAGTCCCACACCAACTCCATGATCCTTGCTATACTTGAGCTCATTGTAGAAGCCACTGTGTCAATCCATCTTACTGAGGGCCTTCCCCTCTTTCGTCAACCCTCCACCTTACCAGGTATGATATCCTTCTCCAGGGAATGGTCCCTTCTGACAACATGACCAAAGTAAGTGAGACAAAGTCTCTCTGTCTTCCAAGGAGCATTCCAGCTGTACTTCCTCCAGGACAGATCTGTTAGTTCACGGTACTTTCAGCCTTCTTTGCCAGCACCACAACTCAAAAGCATCAGTTCTTTGGTCTTCCTTATTCATTGTCCAGCTATCATATGCATACAAGGCAATTGAAAATATCTTGGCTTGTGTCAGGCGCACCTTAGTCCTCAAGGAGACATCCTTGCTCCTCAGCACTTAAAACAGGTCCCTTGCAGCCACCTTCCCCAGTGCTATATATCATTTAATGTCATGACTGCTGCTTCCATTGGCATTGAGTGTTTGTTGAAATATCTCAATGTGTATTCCGTCAATTCCTGGAGCCAAATCCTTCATTGTAGCTTCACCTTCCTCCTTCAGTAGCATTGGTTCTAGATCATATGCCACCTCCTGAAATGGATGAAGATCGACCAGTTCTTTTTGGTACAGTGACTCTGTGTATTCCTTCCATCTTCTTTTGATGCTTCCTGTATCATTCAGCACTTTGCCCATGGAATATTTTAATATTGCAACTTCAAGCTTAAATTTTTTCCTCAGTTCTTTCAGCTTGAGAAATGCCAAGCATGTTCTTCCCTTTTGGTTTTCTAACTCTAAGTCTTTGCACATTTCGTTACAGTAATTGGCTTTGTCTGGTCGAGCTGCTCTTTGAAATCTTCTGTTCAGCTCTTTTAACTTGTCCATTCTTCCATTTGCTTTAGTTACTCTCTGCTCAAGGGCACATTTCAGAGTCTCTTCTGTCATCCATTTTCGTCTTCTTGTCTTTAGTGACCTTTTTCTTCATCAATGATGTTCTTGATGCCATCCCACAATTCTGCTTTTTGGTCATAGTGTTCAGTGCATCAAATTTATTTTTTCAATAGTCTCTAAATTCAGGAGGGATATATTCAAGATCATATTTTGGCTCTCGTGGACTTGTTTTAACTGTCTTTAACTTAAAGTTGAACTTGCATATGAGCAGTTGATGGTCTGTTCCACAGTCAGCTCCTGGCCAAACAACTACCAGTGATTTTTCGTTTCCAGCTTTTGCATTCCAGTCACCAGTGATGATAAATGCATCCTGATTGCATGTTCGGTCAATTTCAGATTGCAGAAGCTGATAAAAATCTTCAGTTTCCTCATCTTTGGCTTTGGTAGTTGGTGCATAAATTTGAATAATAGTCGTATTAGCTGGTCTTCCTTGTAGGCATATGGATATTATCCTATCATTGACAGCATTGTACTTCAGGACAGATCTAGAAACATCCTTTGTGATAATGAACGCCATGCCATTCCTCTTCAAATTGTCATTCCTATCATAATGTACCATGTGGTAGTCTGGATTCAGAATGGCCAAAACCAGTCATTTCAGCTCACTAATGCCTAGGATATCAATCTTTATGCGCTCCATTTCATTTTTGACAGCTTGCAGCTTTCCTAGATTCATGCTTTATACATTCCATGTTCTGATTATTAATGGTTGTTTACAGCAGTTTCTCCTCAATTTGAGTTGAGCTACGTCAGCAAATGGAGGTCTCGAAAGCTTTACCTTATCCACCATTAAGGCTGGTTCTACTCTGATGATGCAGCTCTTTCCTGGTCCTATTTTGAGAGCCTTCCGACCTAAGTGGCTTATCTTCCTGCACTGTATTGGACAATATTTCTGGGCTAGTCATAAAGTTGTGCAGTAATATATCAAACAGTGTTTCTCTGCTATTCATAAGGTTTTCCCTGGCCATTTCTTTGAGAAGTGGATGGCCTCCTCCTCCTCCTCCCCCCTCATCTGTAAACTGTTAAAACCTGTGCACTATGTGCAACCCTACTGGGTTTGAGACACTGGTGGCACAGCCTCAAGCCTGACAGCAACACGCCACTGTAGTAGGACAAACTGACAGACAAGTTTGTCTCCCTTTGTTGTTATTGTTATGTGCCGTCGAGTCGGCCCCGACTCATAGCGACCCCTCCTTGGGTTTCTGAGGCAGTATCACTACGGAAGTAGGATTGCCCAACCTTCCTTCCGAGGAGTGGCTGGTGGGTTTGAACCACCAGCCTTCTGGTTAGCAGTCAAGTGCTTTAGCCATTATGCTACCAGAGCTCCTTAGCTCTTCAAAACCTCTCTACTCTCCCTACCCTCCCCTTAACATAGATCCCTGCCTCTTTCCTGCCACTTGGGAAGGCCATGGCCTGGGTCCCTCACCTTGTCTAGATCCCTGCCTCTGCTTCCTTGCTCTGTCCCGGTTCCTCCCCCCCACCCCCAGCTGTTTCTCTGCTTTCCCTGGCTTTCCCACCCCTTGGGAGGGCTGTGGCCTGGGTCCCTGGCCTTACCTGGCTCCCTGCCTCTGCTTCCTCACTCTGCACCTTCCTCCCAGCTTTTTCCCTGCTTTCCCTTGCCTCTTGGGAGGGCCGTGGCCTAGGTCCCCAGCTTTACCTGGATCCCTGCCTCTGCTTCCTCGCTCAGTCCTGGTCCCCATATGGTCATTATGAGTTGGAATTCAATTTGACGGCAGTATGTTTGGTTTTTGATTGGAAAATACCAGAATCTCTACATCTGTCTTTTTTCATAAGAAATGAGCACTGTTGATACTTTATAGATTCATATTGCATAAGATTTACTTTCTACTTAAATAGTTCAGTCTATTGTTCCAATCAGAATTCTCCAAATCGTCATACCTTTTCATTTCTGCAGTGCCATTTAAGAAACATTCCTTTATGGTAGTGATTTCACACTGTTGTTATAAGGTGCTATTGCATTGATCTGGACTCGTAGGAACCCCATGTGACAGAGTAGAACTGCCATATGAAGTTTTCCAGGCTGTAATCTTTACAGAGCGAGTTCTGGTGGCATAGTGCCTAAGGCATTTGACTGCTAACCAGAAGGCTGGTGGTTCAAACACACCAGCCCCTCCTCGGAAGGAAGATTGGGCAATCTACTTCCATAGTGATACCACCTCGGAAACCCAAGGAGGGGTCGCTGTGAGTCAGGATTAACTTGATAGCAGTGAACTAATCTTGATAGAGCAGATCGCCAAGTCTTTCACAGAGCTGGTAGGTAGGTTTGATCCTACTAGTTAGCAGCTAAGCAGACTTGTACCGTTAAACCTCAAAGGTTCCTTATAATTTTATCCTGGAAATTTAAAAAAATAATAATAATTCTAGAATGTAGTGTTTTCCTACCTTTTTATTAGTCTGCTAATTTGCTATTTTTTACTTCTAAAGTTGCAGTAATGTGAATTGGGCCAGAAGATCAGAGTGTAACATGTGCAATACTCCAAAGTATGCTAAGTTAGAAGAAAGAACAGGTAAGATACAATCATATTTAAGAAATAAGTTATAATGATGTTGTTGTTGTCAGGTGCTGTTGAGTCGGTTTTGAGTCACAGCAGCTCTATGTACAACAGAACAAAACACTGCCCGGTCCTGTGCCATATTCACAGTCGTCGCCATGCTTGAGCCCATTGTTACAACCACTGTGTCAATCTATCTCCTTGAGGGTCTTCACCTTTTTTTTGCTGCCCCTCTACTTTACCAACTATGATATCCTTCTCCAGGAATATCACTTTCTTAGAAACACAGTAGTCGAAGAATCCATCCTATCCTTATGTGTTTTACCTAGAATTATTTTTGCCATGGAGGGAGAGTCATTCACTTTTTGGGTTTCATATTTTCACAGTTTGTAAAGTACAATGTTAAGGAGCCTCATCCTAGCAAATAGTAACCTTTGGATATTTATAGAAATGCTTTTGTTCTCTCCTTACTCCCTGTTGTTATAGGAATGTAAGAATACCATTTTTCCCCTTACTCATTTCATATCCTAGTGTAACAGAAAAGGCAAAGAGTCCATTTTAAAATACTCTTCTAAAGCTTAGGCAATAATTTTTCAACTTTGATTTCCATTAAAGTCACCTGAGTAGTTTTTTTAAAAAAATACAGATTCCAAAGTACAGAACTGTTAAAGCCTTCTTGAAGATGCATCTCAGGAATCTGTAGGTTAATCTCATACTGACAGTTTTGGAAACCATTGGCCTAAAAATAGCTTACTTTGGCTTTTGTGTTATCAGTGATGAGATGAAAATATTTACTTAATAGAATATAGTTTAGTTTCCCATGGTTAGCAGTTAGCCCAGCCATATCTGTGTACTTCACATGTAATTTCACCACTTAACTATTCATGCATTACTAAATCTAAAACTATCTCCTATATACAATCTTTGTCAAACCTAGATTCCTTTTTGTTAACTACCTCGACTGTCTCTGTTTGGTTGTTCTTGTGATTTAGAGGTCCATTAAAAAAACCATAGACTTTGCCTTTCAAAGACTGCAATGGAAATTCTATTTGTGTTCTCCCATGCCTTTTTTAAAAAGAAACAAAACTTACATTGTCATGTGAAACCATTATAGCCTAATGTCCCAGGCAGTTTTTCAGTCTTCAAATCCCAAATCACTGACTCTCATTCTCAGGACGTGATCAAGTTAGTGTCTTAGTTCTTTGAAACATATATTACATTCATCTCTTTTTCTCTTAATTTCCATCACCACAGCGTTCATTCAGGCCATCATTTTAAACCTGTGTTGATGGTTAACTAGACTCTTGCTCACCTTGTAACATTTTACTTTGGGACAAATTTGGAAATACTATTTTTGTAATGTTTTTGTTAAAATCCTCCAGAAATTCTTAGTTTTTTGTAAATGCTGGTGTTTAAAGCCTTAAAAAGAAGCTAAAATTCCTTAAATGGTGACAAAATTGTGTGTGCATACTCATTCTTTGAAGAAATACTTACTGACTGCTGTGCAAGATGCTTTTATGTGGGTGAGCAAAACAGGCATGAAAAGTTAAAGATTAAGGAAGTCCTTCTTGAGAAGGTGGTACTTGAGCTAAAAAGTGAAAGGTGAATTATGCAAGCAAGGAGCTGAGGAAAAAGCATTGCAAGGAGGAGCAAGCGCCTTATGTGAAGATCCTGAGTCTTGAAAGAATTTGCAATGAACCGAAAGAAGGCTCGTGTATCGAGACTGGTTAGCTCTAACAAACACTTAAGAAATAGAGGTCTTGTTTTGGTTACCTAGTGCTGCTCTAACAGAAATAGCACAGATAGGAGTTTATTCTCTTACAGTTTAGTGCCAGGCTCTAGGGGCTGGGTGGAAGTTCGTTGACCTTGGGCTTCAGCTGCTGCCTGCTGAAGCTGACAAACCCAAGGTTGACAAAAAAGCACAGTCCTATACTACCAAATGACACAGCAGGCCATTGATTCAAGTCCATTAAAAGTCCCAAGATCAGCAGAGCATGGCAGGCTGCTGAATGAAGACTCGGCTACATGCAGGTCCAAGCATGCCAAAAAGCTGGAGACTGTTCCCAAAGCTGCTTCTTACATACGGGAAGTAGACCACATCCCTAAAGCAGCTAATTAGCTGCTCATGGAAGATCCTACCATGGAGTTGATTGCCAGTCTCATCATGGGGAATAACAACTACCAGCTGCCCAGCCACTCAAAACGAGGCCCAGCCAAACTGATACTTAACCTTAACTACAAGGTCTTGTAAACCATGGTAAGGAGTTTATATTTTTCTAAATATACGGTGAAGCATCAGAAGGATTTTTAACAAGGGAGTGATGCAGTCTAATTTCCTTTGAAACCTATTCTTGCTGTTTTATGGAGAAAGAATTGAGGTGGGTGTAAAAATGGAAGCAAGAAGACTAGTTCTTAAAATACTAAAGAGCTTTACACCGAAAGAATTAAGGAAACGTGTACAGACTATGATAGTGATTTCCTCTAACTTGTTTCTATTCATTGAAACAATTATTACCAAATTATGTTCGTGATAGAGAACTGTCGTATTGTTCAAGTATATAGGGAGATGTTTCCTCAGTTGGTTTTTTTGTATGGCATACAACATTGTAATCCTCTCTTTGCTGTCAACAGATTATTTATATTCTTTTTCTGTGGGTCTGTATGAGAAATACGAAAATGGATTTGTATATGTTATGATACTCATTTTAGATTTACTTACATTCCTGTGTAGAATTTCCTACTTGTGTTGTATTTCACTTTGTAAATATTCCTATAATTTATTCTTTAGCTCTCCATATTTTTTATTACCTACTTTTGTAAGTATTTTCAACTTTTAATGTTGATCTTTAATGTTAGTCCTCCTTTATATTAAGTTTTAAACTATTCATACTCTAATCTCAGGATTTACTCATACAATTAAATATACTGAGAAAGAAAATTATACATATCAAGGAACAAGAAGTTATAGATATCTCATTATTACTTTACAGTATTTATAACCCATGATTAACATTGAATAGAGCTATTGTCTTGTGGTGAACAGGCAACTCTTTGTGATTCTGACTATAGCATTTCTTTTTGTTTCAGACTTTGTTTTCATGTTTGATTTTCTGAAAAACTAAAGCCAGGAGTTTTGCTAAGTATAAGTTGTTATTTAAGTGTATAATACACAAAAAAAAACAAACTCACTGCCATTGAGTCAGATCCGACTCATAGCGACCCCTCCTTGGGTTTCCGAGGCAGTATCACTATGGAATTAGATTGCCCAATCTTCCTTCAGAGGAGTGGCTATTGGGTTTCAATCACCAGGTTTCTGGTTAGCAGTCAAATGCTTTAGGCACTATACCACCTGTTAAAATTGTTTCTGAAACTGGTAGGAAGGGGAAAGAAGGGATTATATGAAAGTATTCCAGGATAAACACTGATGCATTGCAGTTTACACTGGTACAAGATATAATGGGAAAAAAGGATGTTGTATTGTGAGTTTTTCAGAAAGTTAAACTTATTACAGCATTTTGTTTTTGACAGTTAGGTCCTTTGTACTATTTTTTGTGTGTGTGACCTATTATGAAATGATGGTGGGGGTGGGGTAAGTGATTTGATTTTTTTTTTTTTTCCTTTTAATGTCTGTGATTAATTGAAAGGCAGAAGTGTAGATTTTCCTTATTTATTTATCTATCTGTCTATCTATCTATTTATTTATTTATTTAACATTTTGTTGGCCGTATGTCAGGAATCATTTGCCTTATATGCTGGTACTGCTCTGGAATATGGGAGGCATTTACTCTGTTACTCCAATCACATACCTCTATTTTTTCAGTAGAATGCTTTTCAAAATCTCTTATCTTACTTTCTCTTAAACTAACTGATTTTCTTACTCTAATCTTTTACAATCATATGTCAAATTACAGACATTACTTGTAACATGAAAGAATAATGGCTTGCTAATCTTGAGTATGTCTTAGTAGAATATTTTTAACTTGGAAATTTATTGGCTATTTCCTTTTTTATTTGTATATTAATAGCAGTCCCACTAAAACCAGTTTGGATGCCTTTCTCATGTCATTACGTTTGCTTTTACAATTAGGAATTTTCTCATACCAAAATTTTTCAGACAACCATCTATAACTGATAAACACAGAAATTTGATTCTTGAGTCTACTCTTCCAATAAGAATTATGATAAACAATAGAGGAAAATTCTTTTAAAATGTAGATACAGCAAAAGTTTGATGAGATATTTCTCATCCGTACAATTCATTAAGTCCCTATATCACATTGGATATTTTTAAAATTGAGAAGAGCTACAGAATCACAAAGCTTTTCTATTGCTAGTGATTTTTCTTTTTTAAATAAATAAAATATACTCTTAAATACTGGTACTTTATTAAATGGCTAAGGAACTTATCATCAGTAAGATGTTCTCTTGCCTGGAGTGATTAAGACATAATGTTTTTATTATTTAAATAAATTGTCATGAGATAACAATTTAATCTCTTTTTTAGGATATGGTGGTGGTTTTAATGAAAGAGAAAATGTTGAGTATATAGAAAGAGAAGAATCTGATGGTGAATATGATGAGGTAAGCTATGGATATTACTGTACAGATTGAATACAAATTGGAAATACATGTTAGAAATTACCTCAAATGGAAAGAATAATTTTAAATGTATCTTTTTTAAGTACAATTGAGTTTTATAGCAGTTAACCATTTTGCAAGACAACTCTTAAAAATGAGCTTCAATATATAAAAATACTTCTTCAAAAATATTTTCTGCTGATAGAACTACTGTGAAACTTTTTTCCTAGTTTGGACGTAAAAAGAAAAAATACAGAGGGAAGGCAGTTGGTCCTGCATCTATTTTAAAGGAAGTTGAAGATAAAGAATCAGAGGGAGAAGATGAGGATGAGGATGAAGATCTTTCTAAATACAAATTAGATGAGGTAAACTGTTTCCATGCCCTGTTGCCCCTTTGTGTTCTTTGAATTATGGTATACCATTTGAATGCTCTTAATAATCTTTGGCCTGTGGTGAAGATATGTTCTCTTATGTATTCATTTCCACAGAGGTAGCACAGAGTTCCCACTCTGTGCCAAGCATTTTTCTGGTTCTGTATTTAAAATAGTGACTAAGACACAACCTCCTATCTTTTAACTTTTTCTTAGGGAACTTAAATTCTAAAGGGGAAGAGCCCTAAATTAGCAAGGCAATTTAGATCGCAATAAATGTTTTAAGACACATGGTGTGATAACAGATAATTAGAAGAGTTACTTTGGTATTAGTGGACTCAGTACAGAATGGAGTCCCTGGGTGGTACATACAGCTGCTAACTGGAAATTTGGAGGTTTGAGCTTACCCAGAGGTGCCTTAGAAGAAAGGCCTGGTGATAATGCTTCTAAAATAACAGCCATTGTAAACATTATGGAGCACACATGTACTCTGATGCACATGGCAGCATCACCAATGAATTAGATTCACCTTGACAGCAACTGGAACTGGAAGGTAAGGAATATTGGTTTTTAGGTGCTGTCGAGTTGGTTCTCACTTAAGCGACCCTGTGTACAACAGAATGAAACACTGCCCAGTCTTATACCATCCTCACAGTCTTTGCTATGCTTGAGCCATTGTGGCAGCCACTGTCAGTCCATCTCATTGGTCTTCTACTTTTTTGCTTACTGTCTACCAAGCATGATTCCCTTCTCCAAGGACTAGTATCCTGATAAACATGACTAGAGATGTGACTCAAAGTTTCAGCATCCTCACTTGTAAGGGGCATTCTTGCTGAAATTCTCCAAGATGGATTTTTTCATTCTTTTGACAGTCCCTGGTATACTCGGTGTTCTTCGACAGCACCATAATTCAAAAGCATTCTCTTCAGTCTTTGTTGTTCATTGTCTAGCTTACCCATGCATGTGAGGTGATTGAAAATACCATCATTTGGGTCAGGGACATGTGGTCCTCAAAGTGACATCTTTGCTCATTAAGCCACCAGTATTCAACAAATCAGACATAGTTTAGTGTGGTTATATCAAAGGAAGGGTTGAGGTGAGTGAAGCAACAACCACATAATTAGGTCTAGAGAGGGTATGTGTTCTGTGGGGCCAGTGTATATTTAGATTAAGGGTATTTAGATCTCATCATAAGAGACCTTTGAGTACAACTAAAGCCATCAGTGTAGAACAGTGTGGACCATTTTTAAGAAACAAAAGGAATTTTTTTTCTTTTTTTTTAACTTGTTTCAGGGTAATGTTTGAGGCAGAGTATTAAGGAGTGATTATCGTTGTTAAGTGCTGTTGAGTTGGGCTCTGACTCATAGCAACCCTAGGTACAACAGAATGAAATGCTGCCCACCACTGTGTCAGTCCATCTTGTTGAGGGCCTTCCCCCTTTTTCACTGACCCTCCACTTTACCAAGCATGATATCCTTCTCCAAGAAATAGTCCCTCTGACAACATGACCAAAGTAAGTGAGATGAAGTCTGGCCATTCTCACTTCCAAGGAACATTCTAGTTGCACTTCTTCAGGATAGACCTGTTAGTTTTCTGTCAGTCCAAGTATTTTCAGTGTTCTTCACCAACACCACAACTCAAAAGCATCAATAATTCTTCGGTCTTCCTTACCCATTGTCCAGCTTTCACATTCATTTGAGGTGACTGAAAATACCATGGCTTGGGTTAGGCACAGGAGAAGTGATTAGAGAGGCAGAATCTATTTTACATAGTTACAGAGATAAAAGGTTACTGTAATAAAAGAGATGTAAAAAAATCATGAGGTCTCACCTAAGACTAAGAGAGATGGATTCCGGTACTCCTAGTTGTGGGGGAGGGGTGTTAATCGAAAATTCTTGATAGATTAGAGGTATTGGTGATTTTTCCACATAGAAAATCTAGTACACAGAACTTTACACATTGGTAGTTAAAACTCTCTAAATATCTAAATCTCTAAATATCTAAATCTCTAAATATCTAAATATAATTGACTCTGAATTTTTGTTAGGATGAGGATGAAGATGACGCTGATCTCTCAAAATATAATCTTGATGCCAGTGAAGAGGAAGATAGTAATAAAAAGAAATCCAATAGACGAAGTCGCTCAAAGTCTCGATCTTCACATTCACGATCTTCATCACGCTCATCCTCCCCCTCAAGTTCAAGGTCTAGGTCCAGGTAAACGGGTACAGGTCAAGGGTAACACCAGTCAAAATGTCAGTATCTAACTTCTTTCTTTATCAATTATTTCTTGACTTACTAAGTTTTCCCTTTTTATTTTAAAGATTTCATTCAGCTCACCTTTTAGAAGATAATGTTTTCATCTCATTACAATAATGTTATTGTCTAGTAATTTCAGAAATAGAGAATTGTAATATGAAGCTTCCTTAGCCCATGTTAGCATTATGCCTTTTATTAAAATAGGCATTACATGTTCAGTTAATCCATTACATGTAGTGATACTTAGTTTTCTAAACATCACATTTAGTAATTTTTAAGTGCATAAAGATCTATATTTTCATTCACAATAAAGACACGTATAGAACTTTGTAAAACGTTAATGAAATCATTTATTTTAAGATGATTTGATAATTTATTGTGGCATCATTGTTCTCAATTAAAGAGCAAATGTAGCCAGATTGGATTAGCATAACTTATAATTTTGAAATTTCCTACAATAAATAGAATTAATTGGTATTGTATTTGAATTTTCTTTATTAGTTTAATATTTTAAATTTTCAATAAGTAAATTAAAAGTTTAGATAGGAAAAGCAGTACCTTAGGGCCTAAGGCATTTGACTGCTAACCAGAAGGTTGGTGATTCAAACCCACTGGTCACTCCTTGAAAGGAAGGTTGGGCAATCTACTTCCATAGTGGTACCACCTCAGAAACCCAAGGAGGGGTTGTTATGAGTCAGGTCCAACTTGCAGCAGTGAGTTTGTTTTTTTTTTTGTTTGATTTGAACTAAACAGTATTCTGCTGAAGAAGTCCTATGTGGTTAGTGAAATTTAATGATACTTAGGAATGAATAACTAAATTCTTACAGATAATTGTTGAGTACTTCATAAGCTGACAACTTTTGTTAGAAGAAGTGATTGATTATTCATAAAGCTAGTATTTTTAAATATATAATTTTTCTACAGGTTGTTTCAAGGAATATGTTAAAAAATGGATTAGATTAATAAATGAGTTCTACTTCATTTGTGGTTTTTAGAATACAGATGAACCACATCTTCCCTTATCCTATGGTTTTCAATAGTATAATTACCTGAAAGCATGACAAGATTATTTTTTCTCCTTTAATTCCTTAATCTTTGAAGACAGAAAAGCAGGGATAGAACAGATGTGCACATCAACATTTAAA
>NW_006921800.1:4087665-4101012 GCF_000298275.1 Orycteropus afer afer | reverse complement strand
TTTCCTTTTTTTTTTTTTTTAATTTAAGTTCTGGAATATAGGAAATAAAAAGTTTATTTACTTTAAAATACTGCCTTTTCAGAATATATATTTCAAATAATATTTTTATATGAAATGAACTCTATATTTTTCTTTCAGTATTCATCTCAGAAACTCAATTAAGTGGTCTTGGGGAAAAAAAAAAATCCTTCCATGTTGTTCCAGGTCCCGTTCAAGAAGTTCTTCCAGTTCGCAGTCAAGATCTCGTTCCAGTTCCAGAGAACATTCGAGATCTCGTGGGTCGAAATCAAGGTGAATTGAGGTAGCATCTCTCTGTAAAGCAGAGAGAAAAAGTATTTAAAGGCTGCAGAAGGTGTTGCTGCTTTTTTTCCTTATTTTGCTTCTACTTGTCAATTTTATTTTAGCATTAGATAACTAATGCACTTGCCTTGGCTTAATTTTCTCACCATGAAATGTTTCCATTGCCAGCAGTGTTCCAAGACATTCCCATGATTGAATTATGGTGGCTATTTTGGATTATTCAAGGTTGGTTATTTCGGATTAAGATATGATGAAGTAGGAAGATGAAGCCAAGAATTATCCCCAAATCTAGTATATGAAAGTTATGTTTATAATTTGAAATAAAATTAGATACGCTAATAAAAAGAATATTTAATCATTATTAAAGGAAAGGAAAAAACACTGCCCAAGGCAGGTTTTCTTTTGTAAGGCATTTGTTTCAGTATTTACAGAAACAACTTTGACATTTATATCAGATAAAAATTCTTAGGGAAGATTGTATACATATAATTTCTCTTTAATTTTACACAGAATATTGTTAACAGTTGAGATAAAACAGATGCTCTTCATAAATTTCACAAACTGAATAAAGTATGGTTGGTTAGTCTAGTGTAGGATATGGTCTTATTTAAGTGTGATTACTTGCTTTTAATTTGTGTTTAGTAAGATTACTGTTGGGAGCCTTCAACTCAATTCTGACTCTGTGACCTATATGACAGACTAGAATTGCCAAATGATGTTTCCTAGACTGTACTCTTTTATGAGAGCAGATTGCCTGGTCTGTTTTCCTAAGGAACAGCTGGGGAGTTCAAATCGCCAATCTTTTGGATAGCAGCCAAGTGCTCAGTCATTGTGCTACCAGGGCTTCTTAGACCTATAGACAGAAGCATCATCTATAGAGGAGAAAATGAAACACTAGTTATTACTTTCTGTAGAAGTTTTTCATAATAAAAAATGCTGCCTTTTATTTTTAAGTTAAAGTTTATTGATGTATCTTCGTAAAAATAGTTGTTTATTAACTGTCTTAGTTATCTAGTGCTGCTATAACAAAAATACCACAAGTGAGTGGCTTTAATAAACAAATGTATTTTCTCATAGTTTAGGAGGCTAGAAGTCCAAAGTCAGGGTGCTAGCTTAAAGGTTTTCTCTCTTAGCTTGCTCTGGAGAAAAGTCCTTATCTCTTTAAGCTTCTACTACTGTGTGATCTTCATGTAGGTTAGTATCTCTTTTCCCGCATCTCTGCCATGCTCATTTGTTTAGTCTCTTTTATATCTCTAGAAATTGATTTAAGACAGGACCCTGTACTAATTCTGCCTCATTAATATAACAAAGATACCACATTCTCAAATAGGAGTATAACCACAGGCATAGAGGTTAGGATTTACACAACATTTTTGGGGAACACAATTCAATCCATACCATTCTACTCTTTGGCCCACCAGAATTCATGTCCTTGCCATATGCAAAACGTATTCATCCCATCGTCATCCCAAAAGCCTTAAACACTTTGAATCTCATCTTGTGGATCATCCTTGTCAAATATGGGTGACTTTAGGTTTAATCCATCTTGGGACAAATTCTTCTTCATCTGTGAACCTGTAAAATCTAGACTACAAGTTACCTGTTTCCAAAGCACAGTGGTGGAACAGCACAAGGTATACATTTTCATTACAAATGGGAGAAATAGGAGGGAAAGAAGGGATAATAGGTATTTAGCAAGTCCAAAACCCAACAGAACAATTTACATTGGCTCTCAAGACTTAAAAATAATCCTCTGTTCTCTGAGACCATCTAGACAGTGACCCAGCTATTAAAACTGAGTATTGGCCATACTCTCTGGATTCTCTGGTAGCATAGTGGCTAAGACACTTGCCTGCTAACCAGACGGCTGGCGGTTCAAACCCACCAGCCACTCCTTGGAAGGAAGGTTGGGCAATCCTACTTCTGTAGTGATACTGCCTCGGAAACCCAAGGAGGGGTCGCTATGAGTCAGGGCTGACTCGATGGCACATAACAACAACAACAACAACTCTGGATTCTGAGTGGAGGCCTCTCGGTCCTAGGCTTCCATTGTATCATCCAGACACACTGGGATGGGGGACCTTATATCTTCGGCTTTGAGCAGCCCCATTCTCTTAGTCTGTCTGAGCGGCACCCCCACCTTATCAGTTCCAGCAGGCCTCATTCTTCACTGTGGGCACAGTAGCCCCACCCCCCTCAGGTTTGGGCAGTAGCCCTATCCCTTTGGCCAAACTGAATGGCAGCCTCACACTCCAGAACTAAGTTGGGGAAGATGAGACTCTTTGAAACCTGGGAGGCTATAGCTCTACCCTTTGACACCTGAGAGTGTATGGCCCCATCCTGTGAGACAAAGACAGCTCAACCTTCTGTGTTCATTCTAACAGTTATGGTCATCTCTGAGCTGCTGTAGGGATAGTCTTATTCCATTTTTGGAGGATGCCACATGTAGCTCTTTTGGCCTGTTTCTTGCCTATGGAATTCCAAGAGGCAGACAGTGTTCTCCGCTTACCTGCTTTCTCTGTCCCCTTTAATCTAATCTGATGAGTTTCCTGTTGCGGTAGTTGGTTAGATCCATTAGTTACAGACATAATCTCTTTAACCAGAGATTATGTAGCTATATCCTTGGTTTAAATTCTAGGATATGCATATTTCATTTGTACAACAGAATTTCCCATATCTTTAAGTTTTGTTCTCGTTTTGCACAGTTCATTTTTTAAGTCCATCTCTCCTTTCAGATCATAAGTGTGTAGGAGGAACCCCACGACTCCTTAAAGATCTTGCTTAGAAATCTCCTCAGCCAGATATCCAAGTTCAACACTCCACAGAAGTTCCTTCCACCAAACACTTGAACATAATTCAGACAAGTTCTTTGTCACTGCATTAGAAAGTGTTAGCCTTCATCCATTGTCAAATCTTTTACTTAAAAAAAAAGCTTCACCAGAAACACATTTGACATTGACATTTTTAGCAACATTCTGTTTGTTGCTGGTGCATATATATTTTCTAAGACAATAAAGACTTTAGCTCTCCTGTGTCCTTCAGAGCCTTCACCAGAATTGACTTTGATTTACATAATTCTACCAAGAGTCTCTTCAAAGCAATCTAGGCTTTTACCATTAAGCACCTTAAAACTCTTACAGCCTCCACTCATTACCTACTTCCAAATCTGCTTGCACATTGTAGGTATTGGTTAGAACAGTACTTCTATTCCTTGGTACCAGATTCTGTCTTAGTTATCTAATACTGCTATAATAAATAAAAGTGGGTGGCTTTAACAAACACTGATTTATTTTTTCACAGTTTAGGAGTCTAGAAGTCCGAATTTAGGGTGTCAGTTCTTAGGTGAAGGCTTTGTCTCTCTGTCAGCCCTGGAGGAAGGTCTTTTTCTCTTTGGAGCTTCTGCTTCTGGGTGATCTTCATGTGGCTTGGCATGTCTCTTCCCCCATCTCTGCTTCTGTTGCTTTCTTATTTAATCTCTTTTATATCTTAGATTGATTTAAGACACACCCTAAGCTAATCCTGTCTCATAACAAAGACAGCTCATTCCCAACTGGGATTATAACCAGAGGCATTAAGGTTAGCACTTATGGCACATATTTTTGGGAGACACAATCCATAACACTGACTTACTAAAGCTGAATCTGCTAACATTAGAGTACAACTGAAATACAACAGTATTAAGGAGAAAGGAATGACATACACATCTATTAAGCTAATACAAAAAAGAAAGCATATATGGTTGTATTAATGATGTATTATTGTTAGTCATTTTATTTTAGTGCTTCTTAGATGAAAATCCTTAAGCTCTAGTATTCCTTTGGGAAGCACTATAATTAAGTTTTACAGGACAGCCTTCATACTCTTCCTAAACATTTTTCATTGCTTATAACTTTCCAAAGAATTCTCCTTTTGGGCTTTCTGATTTTATTTTAAGCCCAAAGGTGAATTTTTTGGGAAGTTTGAGCTAAATCCCTTCAACCATAATATGTAAATGAAGAAGAAAAATTTTTGCATTTATACATTTGCACATTTATTTCTGTCTGAAACATGTGAATGTCAACACTTCATATTTCATGAATAATGGTCCTTCATGAAAATAAATATTGAAAATATAAATTAAATTTCAAAAGTTACTCATTATATTTTTCTTGACTATTTAGTAATTTAGTAAATTGTTCTTCCTTTTTCTTGTCCCCTATCCCTGCTTTTTCTATAGCAACTTCAGTAATGAGTTAACGTAATTTCACATGGAATTATTATGCTTCAAGAAGTTGTATATGAAATACCTACTTTTCCCCAAAGTAGAAGATGTATTTTCCAAACATAAAGTCTTGGTTTTTCTATTTGTGTATAATTTTAAATGCTTTTAAAAAAAAAAAAAAAGAATCTTCAATTCTATTTTAATACACTTAGCTGGTTTTCAGTTACACAGTATGAGACTTAGAATTTTAAAA
Organism: Orycteropus afer afer; assembly: GCF_000298275.1. Lineage (NCBI taxonomy): Eukaryota > Metazoa > Chordata > Mammalia > Tubulidentata > Orycteropodidae > Orycteropus > Orycteropus afer. The sequence continues at coordinate 4,096,258 of NW_006921800.1, read as the reverse complement.
AGAGATGAAATTAAAATAATTGTACTTAAGTAGACTTGTTTCATGGTTGAACCAGAAGTCTTCTGTTGAATAAGCAGTAAGTACTCCTTAAACAGTTTTCATAGTTGTTATAAATCCCCTGTTTTGATATTTTTGGAGCTATGTGTTAGCTGAACAATCTGCCTTACTTCTTTATTTAATAAAATGTTTGATTTGTTTCTCAATCAATGAAGATCCAGCTCCAGGTCCCACAGGGGCTCTTCTTCCCCACGAAAAAGATCTTATTCAAGCTCATCATCATCTCCTGAGAGGAACAGAAAGAGAAGTCGTTCTAGATCTTCTTCATCTGGTGATCGCAAAAAAAGACGAACAAGATCACGGTCACCCGAAAGGTTTGGGTTTCTGTAGAAATAAGAATGGGTGTTCTTAAGTGTGTTTAGTAGATTAACTAAACTTTCTAGTCAAGAATTAGATTTTTATTATTTTCTTTACTTAAACTCTAAAATGTACTTTTGACTGTTGTGCTTCAAAAAACAGACTAATTGCTATGTTTTTCCTGCGTGCTTTAATTAGGTTGTTTAGAAAAGTTGTGAATCAAACTATTCTCTTCAACTCTTTGACAGTTTTGTTTAAATCTTTATTTCCATATTTAATTATTATAGCCAACTCTCGGTTATTTCTGTCTTTTAAGATTTTGATTCAGAAGCTGTATGTTGAAGTAATTTAGTGGTTAATACTTATATGTATAAATTTATGCTATTTTTTAAGTAATTGGAAATCATAGGTATTCTAGGGCTTTTAATAAAATCTAACTATTCAACATTATTGGGATTCTGTGCTTACGTAGATAAATGGAAATACATTTCCACAGCATATTATTTAATGCCCTTTGTCTATAAGGAAATTGTTCCTTTTTCTGATACATTTTTTTTATATTACAGCCCAAATCTATTTTTTAGATAAAGACCATTATTAGGTTACTTTATATGCATTGGCATTTTTAAAATCTGAAGAATGCGGTTGTCATCTGTTAGCCTTTTCTTCAACAGGCTAATTGATTACTCAGTTTCATTAACTTCCTCATGGTTTGCAATGTCTTAATAATATAGTCATTTTAATGACTTCATCTGTAATCTTTATAAATTTCCATGTCCGTATAAAGACTTAGGTAAAGTCTGATTTTTGCTGTATTCAGTGGCAGGGGTACTTCATGATTCCTACTTGTATGGAACAATTCATTTTGTTTTTCCCTTACATTCATTTTGGAACTTAGATGCTAAGGTACACACAGCTACTCTTGTTTTTGTGCATTTGTTTTTCTTTGTAAGAAAATTATTCTGTACATGAGTGAACGTCATTTTGTTGCTTTCTTACCACTTCTGCAAATTTTTATCTTAGCCACATATAATCCCCCCAGTTTGTTGTCATCTAAACTTAATGAACATGTTCTCTATTCCATAAGCCAGGTGATTGGTGAAAACACTAAACAACCCTGAGCCCAGGGCCAACCCCTACGGAACACCACTACTTTACCCAGGTTGATATTGACTTACTCATATTAGCTGCATGAATATAACCCTGTAACTAATTGTATAGTCATCTTGTGTGATCTAGATTTTCACAACTTAATTATTTGTGAATATATTCTCATATACAGAAGCCTTGCTGTATATGTTTTATATATAGACTTATCACACTTTCTACAGTGTATCACAGATTGGTTTAATCACACTTCCATTACCAAGTTTATATGCCTTTGTGGATCATTATCTGTAATTTTATACATTTTTGCAAGGCTTTCTCCTTCATTTCCTTAAATAATTGAGAGGTGGCTATATTTTGCAATGAGAAGATATTTTTTAAAGAAGTAGAATTTTAAATTAGGCTTATACTATTACTGGGCTCACATCCAAAGTCTAAACACCAGATAATTTTATGTGTCTAAGTCTGTATCTTAGTTTTTAATTATTCTCTTTGCCAACATTAAGGTGTGTTTTGTTTTTTATATTCTTGCAGTCTTATGAATGAATACCAGAATCTAGCTCCAGCTTACTGCTTGCATGTTTTCTTTATTATGTCTTGCAGGCACCACAGGTCATCTTCTGGATCGTCTCATTCTGGTTCCCGTTCAAGTTCAAAAAAGAAATAATGTATTAAAATTTACATCTTTAAAAAAAATGAATACAATGCATGAAGCATATTTTTTAAGAAGTTGATGTCTTACTTGGTCAGAAGTGCTAAATCTGCTAGTAGAGGTGCATGCCTTTCATTGCTTTACAGAACAATACAGCTGTGTTTATTTGTGAAATTAAAAGTAAATAGCATTTTAAGCCATAATGCCCCAAAATAGATGCTGTATTTAGCATTCATTATTTAAAACCATTGCTTTATTTAAAACCATCTCAACTATAACAAAGTGCTTTGTTTCTTAATTTGAACTGTTTCATTTCTGAATATGGCTGGTCTGTTTACGAAGACAGAATTACTAAATTTTTCTGAACTTTGAGCATGTTGGCAAGGACTGGTGGTAAACTAGTTAGAAGCCAGCTGTTTAAGTTAACCTGGAAAAAGTACTTGTTTGTGTTAACTTACGTCTAAGTGACTCCTTAGAAAAAAATCTAATCTAAGTTGCAAAAACAGCCAATTAGAAACATCCTTATTTTGAAATTCCTTATGTTAAAAGTTCCTTAGAATCATTGTATTTTTTTTTTTTTTTTTAATGTACTTTTACTTTTGACAACACATTTAATGGAGAAATATCTCGGCGAATTGTAGAAGGAGAAAGTTGTGAATCCTTTCTCTCTTACTCATGCATAATTTTGGGCAAGAAAGAAACGCAGTCTAAAAATTCATTTCTTCTTGTTCATATGGGTGGCTGATGAGAAAAAACATCTTATTTTGAAATGTTTATCTTACTATTTTAAAGAGTTTTATGTGGTATTTTTAAAAAATCTGGTCGTGTGGTGTGGTAAGCAAGACTAAATCATAGTTGTTGAGCAAATTGAAGAAAGCTAAAGTACATTTTTCTTTGGGTAAAAGGCCAACAGAAATATTTTGGGTTTAAGTGAACATTTGCCTTGCGATGTTTAACTGTAAACAGCACTGCATAAAATTTTCTTCTGAAGTACAAATGAATGCTTGTTTCTGTGATGTAAGCAAAAATCATTATTGTTCACATTCGCTTACAGTTATTTATGGCTTAAAATGCTTTCAGAGTTTATTTCTCAAAATTAAAATCTGGTCATTTGAGCTCAATTTTGTCTTCTGGTTTAAAAATAAAAAAGTTTCTTTTAACAGTATCTTCAGTGACAATGCAAGGTAAGTATATTAAGGAAATCAACAGTCTGTGCTTGGGGGCTTTTTGTCAGGGGATAGTGATTTATTTTTCCCCTTAATATTAGTATCTGCTGCAGTTTAAATGAAAATTAAAGCAGGATATCTGGTAGACCTACCAAACAAAATTCTTTTTTTTTTTTTTTTTTTTAAATGAGTGTTTTTCTCAACTGATCTGAAGATCAAAGCATAATATCTTACGTAGAACTGTTTTAATAGTATTTTTACAGTGAACTTGCCCAGGTTTTTTTATGCCTTATTTTTTTGCTATGTTTACTGTAGGTTGCACAAGAACTTTTACTCTCTTGTAATTGTGCCTCAGACTTCTTGAAAGTTCACCTTTTAAATTGCCCAGATTAAATGATCTTCTAGATTCTACATGGTTTATTCTTGTGCTTTCTGTATTTAAAACTTTGGCTGTACTAAGCAAATGCAAGGTTATAAATTTAGCTAATAGTAGTTTACAGACAATTCAGATGATTATGATTTCATTTGGTTTAACTAAACTGTACTAGTTCATTTCATAAGGAAATGATGCTGTAGACAAATGTAAATAAAGCCTGTGAGTCAAGCATCAAGTGGTGTTTGTTAAAAATAAACTAGATTTTTAAACTCTGATCTGATGTTCAAATCACAGTGTTGTTTGTTACATTTGATTGCACATTTTGAACTATATCCACTTAGCATTGTTGTTTTGTAACCTTGTTTTTATATATGAATCCTTGGTTTAAAACATTCCAAAATCATGATCCCTGCAAAGGTGGGTGTTGAATGCTTATTTTCAGAACTTTACATACCTTTTTCGATGTGATAAAGTAGGGGCACATCAAAGTGTGCTACCTGATTTTTTTTTTTTTTTTTTTTAGCTAATTATGTCTCTTTCAGTTTTGTTGAGAACATCACAGCAAAACATAAACTGACTCAAATGTTTCTACATGTACAATTCAGTGGCATTAGTTCACGTTGTGCAGCCATTCTCACTCTTCTGTTCTGAGTTGTTCTTCCCCCATTAACATAAACTCACTGCCCCCTGAGGTACCTATCTAGTCTTTCCAGTTGCTTTTGTCACTTTGATACCACATAGATATTTCTTAAAAAAGCCCAATGCTCAAGGCAGACATTTTTTACTAGTTAAGTTAAACTATTGTTTAGTTTTAAAAAGACTTCAGAGGATGTTTTTTATTTACATTTTAAAGATTATCTCAGGGCAGTAGTTTCAGGGACTTATAAAAAGACTTGAAAAGACAAACATATAGAGACCAAAGGTATTAGTGCTTACCAAGGGCAGAAGGGAAGGGGAAAAAGGAGGCTAATGGTGATGGGATAAACACACTGATTAAAGGTTGGGGTTGCAGTGGATTTTTGTTATTATTGTCAATAAGTTGTATACCTGTAAAATGTTGAACTGGCAAAAGTGTGATAAACTGCTGTCAAATCAGTTTGGACTCATAGCAACCCCTCCTTGGGTTTCTGAGGCAGTATCTCTATGGAAGTAGATTGTTCCAGTCTTCCTTCTTAGGAGTGGCCAGTGGTTTTGAACCTCCAGCCTTCTGGTTAGCAGTCAAATGCCTTAGGTACTGTGCCACCAGAGTTCCAATAGTGTGGTAGGTATATTTATAATAGTTATCTCCCCCCCCCAGAAAAAAAAAAAAAAAAGAAAAGTAGTTGCTAAGTCTGTTTATTGTTTATGTACAACCAAATACCTCATGGGATTTAGTTCCTTAGTTTTGGAGTTTAGGGTCATGGTCTCATGGACATCCCAGTTAATTGGCTTGATAAACTGTTTTCACTTTAGAGCATTTAGCACCTGTCCTTTTAATTGCTAAGTTTTCGTTTGAAATCCTTTCATCTAAGTAATGTTGAGTGATATCTAGTACTATGTCCAAGTTCAGAGCAAAGCTCTAAATGAAAGAACGTCTCTTCACAGAATCATGAAGGTGTAAAGAAGGTCTTTGTTTCTCATCTCCCCTTCTTGCTTTCTAGTATTCATAGCTGGTATTGTGGATATTGGTAAGAAATTGGAGAACTTTTCCATTCTACCTCCTATTTTTTATATCATTGGCAGATCATTTATTTATTTATTTATTTATTTTACTTAATACAGATAGCCTCATAACTTTCCTGACCTGGAAATTGTATTATTTCTAGAAAATAAAGTAGAGCGCTTTGATTATTAACAGACACATTTTAAGGTACCTAATAAGTGATTTATATGCATTATCTAATTCTGTCAGTCATTATATAGCCCATGTTTTACAAAAAGAGGGTCAAGGCTTAAGGAAATTAAAAACTTACACAAAGAAGCCACTAAGTGGCTAAGTGGAGTTTCGTCCCGACATCTCCAACTCTGATCTCAGATCTCATTATTACCTCTAATAACTAAATAACCTTTTGGAAAAGGTAAATTTGAAAACATGAAACAAAAGTAACATTTAGCAGTTTGGTAGAGGTAGAATTTTAGTTCTTTATAGATTAGATAGCTAGACAGAGATATATATATATGTGTGTGTGTTTGTGTAAATAATTTTGGAATTATTTTTGATGTATAGACAGGTTGTATAGATTATACAGTGATTTTCAAAGATCCCTCACTCAGTTTCCCTTGTTGTTAACTCTAATGCTATCATGGAATATTTGTCAAAAACTAAGAAACCAACATCGGTACATTACTAAACTCCACATTTTATTTGAACATAATCAGTTTTTCCATTAACACTCACTTTCTGCCGTAGGATCCAGTCCAGGGTACAGTGTGACATTTAGTTGTCATATCTCCACAGTCTCCACAGACAGACTGTGAGAGTCAGTTTTTCTGTTTTTCATGACCTTGACAGTCCTGAGGAATGCTAGACAGAAATCCTGTAGTGTTCCCACATCTAGATTTGTTATTTTACTCATAATTAGACTACTTTTTGAGAAGGACGACTACAAAGATGAAGTGCCCTTATCTGATCATATCAGGGATGGATAATATCAACATGACATCACTGATGATGTTAACCATCATCGCTTGGTTAATGTAGTGTTTGCTTAGATTCATCGCTGTGAAGTACTTTTTTTCCTTTAACTTCAGTTCTTTAGAAACCAATTACTAAGTGTACCCCCTCCTTAAAGTGGAGAAAAAACAAAAAAAAGAAAAAACTCATTGCTGTCGAGTCAATTTGACTCATGGTGATCCCTCCTTGGGTTTCCGGGCTGGTATCTCTGGAAGTAGATTGCCCAATCTTCCTTCTGTGGGGTGACTGGTGGGTTTGAACTGCCTGCCTTCTGGTTAGCAGTCACATGCCTTAAGCACTGCAAATTCTACCACCCATAGAGGAGAGTATCTTAGACTATTTAGATTAGTAAAAATGATTTGTCTCTTTCCCAAATATTGATGTATGTATGGACTCATGTATATTTACTTCACAAATGCTTACATAAATACCTGGCATGTAAGTATACAGGAAATACTGTATTTCCAACCCCTACCTGTGTCTTTAAAGCTTCATATACACTAATCTGAGATGCTTATTTTCTGCCTCCTCTTTCCAGAGCACTAGATCCATATATCTAACTGCTGCCTGTCTGCTTTCCTTTACCAAATGACCTATTTCACCATGGCTAAAAATTTCCACCAAAGCTAGTATCTTACATTGATAAAAAGCATGATCAGAAATTTGAAAATTCTTTCTAGATTTACCTTATGCATCCCCATTCGAAATCTGATTTACCTAAAAATTATATTCTTTCACCCTTCAAACCTATATAGCTCCATTAACAATGCCACTACTTTTTTATTTATAGGTGAGATCATGGAAATGGTCAGTGGCCTCCAGTCTTTTATAGTATTCAGAAGTATTTGTTAAGAATTTGTTTTCACAAGGTATTGATCCTTTCTTTACACGGGGCTGGCTAGGATGATCTTACTAAGCATTTCTGTTCATGTAATTGCTTAAAACCTTTTATTCCTTGTCATGGGTTTCATATGAAACCTTGATTTTTTTTTTTTTTTTTTTTTTCAAATTGTGATTTCTATGAAAGTTTACAGAACAAATTCATTTTCCATACAATAGGTCATACACATTTTGTTTCATGACATTGATTGCGATTCCCACAATGCAACAGTGCTCTACCTACTTCCTCCCTGTGGTTACCTTTTCCCTGTGTTCTCCTTTCCTATGCATTCCTGCCTTCTGAACTCTCCCTGTGCAAATACTGCCCTTCTGATCTCCCACAGTTGATCATTCTAAGGAGTGCACCTACCTGGTGTAAATATTCACCTTATATGCTTGTTTATTGTTTGGCTGGAAGCCACAGGAGTGAGTGCAGTTTTGGGCCCAAAGGGTGACTAGAGACCATAGTCTTAGAGGTGTCACCAGTCTCTATCAGACTGGTAAGCCCAGTCTTTACAAGCTAGAGTCTTGTTCTACATTTTTCTCCCACTCTATCTAGTGTGTTGTATTTTGATCCCTTTGTGAGTGGTTGACTGTGGTAGCTAGGCACCATCTAGTTCTGGTTTCAGGATCATGTAGGCTGAAGTTCACATGGTCTACTAGTGCCTTAGACTGTTTCCATGTGTCTGGTTTTCTTCATTCTTTGCTCCAGAAGAAGAGAGAACAATTATTACATCTTAAATAACCTCTCACAAGCTTTTAAGACCCCAGTCACTACTCACCAGAATAGGATGTAGGACAGTTTTTTGGGGGGTACTATGTTATGCCAATTGAGCTTAGTGTCCCCAGCAGCCATTGTCCCAAGCCCGTGGGCCTAAAGAGTCATTCCCTCAAGGTGTTTGGCTGTCGCTAACCAGTTATCATCACTTTTAATAAATCTTAGAGATAAGTCCTTTGTCAGATAGGTCATTGCCAAATATTTTTCCCATTCTTTGGGTTTTCTTCTTACTGTTTTGGAGAAGTCTTTTGATGCACATAAGAATTATTAGAAGATCTCAGTCAATCTAATTTATGTTCTGCTCTCTATGCATATTATATTTGTTCGTCTATTAATGCCATATGTTAGCATCCCTAAGGTTCCTCCTGTTTTTTTCTTGATGAACTTTATAGTTACATTTAAGTCTGATCTATCTGGAGTTAGTTTTTGTGTATTGTGTGAGGAATGGAACTTGTTTCATTTTTCTACAAATGGATATCCAGTTTGGTCGGCACTATTTGTTCCATTTATTAAAGAGACTATCTTCTCCATTTAATAGATTTCAGCTCTTGCCAAAAATCAGCTGACCATTGGTGGTGGTGGTGTTAGGTGCCATTGAGTCATTTCTGACTCATAGCGACCCCATGCA
>NW_006921800.1:4086336-4086955 GCF_000298275.1 Orycteropus afer afer | reverse complement strand
TATCTCAGGTTGTTAATGATTCTTCCTCCAATCCTGATGCCACGTTTTTCTTCATACAGTCCAGCTTCTCAGATTATTTGTTCAGTATATAGATTGAATAAGTGTGGGGAAAGGATACAACTCTGATGCACTATTACCATAGGTGGATGGGTCTATTTCTGGGTTCTCATTTCTGCTCGACTTGTCTTTGTGTCTGTTGTACCAGTACCAGGCTGTTTTGACAACTGTAGCTGTATAGCAGGTTTTGAGATCTGGGAGTGCGAGACCTCCTATTTTGTTCTTTTTCAGTAGAACTTTGCTTATCCAAGGTCTCTTTCCTTTCTGTATAAAATTAGTGATTGGTTTTCCCATGTCCTTAAAGAATGTTGATGGAATCTAGATCAAGATTCCATTGGATGTATGGATTGCTTTAGGTACTGTTGACATTTTCACAATGTTCAATCCTGTTCATGAGCATGGATTGTTTTTTCATTTATGTAGATTTCTTACGGTTTCTTGAAATAATGTTTTGATGTTTTGTAGTTTTCTTTGTATAGGTTTTTGTGTCCCTGGCAAGATTTATTCCCAAATATTTTATCTTTTTGGTAGTTATTGTAAATGGTATTGATTTCCTTATTTC
>NW_006921800.1:4085241-4086236 GCF_000298275.1 Orycteropus afer afer | reverse complement strand
ATCAAACTCACTTTCCATACAGCTGCTCGCATACACTTTGTCGCATGACATTGACTGGAATTTCCCACAGTGCAACAGCACCCCTCCCACTTCCTCTCCATAGTTACCTCTTCCCTGAGTCCTACCCTTCCATGCACTCTGGGCCCCCCTGCCAGCTGTCTCCCTGTGCATACACAGCCCTTCTATTCTCCCATGATTGATATCTCCAAGGAGTGAGTCCACCTAATGTAAATGTTCAGCTCATACGTGTCTTTTATTTGGCTGGAAGCCACAGAAGTGGGTTTAATTCTGGACCTGAAGGGCAGCTAGGACCAAAGTCTCGGGTTTCACTAGGCTCTATCAGACCAGCAAACCTGGTCTTTTTGTTTTTTTTTCCAAATGATTTTGAGTTTTGTTCCACATTGTTCTCCCTCTATCCAGAATCTCCTACGTAGATCTCCCTCTAAGTTGACGGTGGTAGTTGGTCACCATCTAGTTCTGGTTTCATAGTCATACAGGCTGAGGATCGCATGGTATACCAGTCGCTTAGACTAATTGATTTCATGCATCTTTGGTTTTCTTTAGCTTGCAAGTTTTTAAAATCTCAGTCGCTACTTGCCAAAGTAGGATGTGGAACAGTATTTTTGTGAAGTGTGTTGTGCCAATTGAGTTTGATGTCCTCTGTGACCATGGTCCCGAGCCCACAGGTCCAACTCCTCGTTCCCTCTGATTAGCTGACTATGGCCAAGAATTGACTACAACCTTGTCCCTTGTCAAGCTATAGTATATACCTGGAAATTCTTATACTTGTAGAAACATTGTCTACAACCCTATACATGGTCATGGGCACACTCCACCCCTGCGTAGACATACTTAATCATTCAGCCTGTCAACCCATCTATCCACCCATATGTCAGTGTTTGCCATCACTGACAATGCAGTACTGTATGTGCAAAAGAGTTCATCTTTGTTGTCAGTTAGTTCCCGTGCACCTCTCTATGTTGTCGTCGTCTTCA
>NW_006921800.1:4075218-4075886 GCF_000298275.1 Orycteropus afer afer | reverse complement strand
TTAGTCCAAATCTGCATCCTTTCCTTCAAGGCTCAGGGGTCCAAGATTATCTTCTGTGTCTGTGCTAATTGGTTTCCCTTTTCTTTGTTGAAGAGAGTCTGTGCAATCCTTCTGCCTAGTCCGCCATCTTGCCCCGCCTCCTGATTCCAACTTTTAAAGGAATCGCCATACTGCTTTCTACAGTGGTGGTATAGTTTTGACAATCCCACCAGCAGTGTATGAGAGGCCTAATCTCTCTGCATCCTTGCCAGCATTTGTTATTTAATGTCTAGTTGAACTTTGCTATTAGTGCTGGGTCGAAATGGTATCTCATTTTGATTTGCATCTCTCTAGTGGCTAATGATTATGAACATTTTTTCATGTTTGTTGGCTGCCCGAATATCCTCTTTGGTGAAGTATCAATTCGTGTCTTCTGCCCATTTTTTAATTGAATTATTTGTCTTTTTGTTGTTGAGGTGTGGGAGTTTTCTATAAATCTTAGAGCTAAGTCCGTTGTCAGATAGTTCATTGCCAAGTATTTTTTCCCAGTCTGTAGGTTCTCTTTTGACTCTTTTGGAGAAGTCTTTGGAAGCACATAAAATTTTAATTTTTAGAAGGTCCCATTCATCTAGTTTATCTTCTGCTATTAGTGCATTTTGGGTTGTGCTTGATAGGGCCCCTAAATTTGC
>NW_006921800.1:4070953-4074734 GCF_000298275.1 Orycteropus afer afer | reverse complement strand
ATGTTCTTTCATTTATGTAGATCTCTTATGGTTTTTTGAAGTAGTCTCCTGTAGTTTCTTTTTACAGGTTTTTTGTGTCCCTGAAAAGAGTTATTTCCAAGTATTTAATTGTTTTGGTAGCTATTGTAAATGGTATTGATTTACTTTTCTTTTTCAGCGATCTCTTTGCTGATGTAGAGGAATCCAACTGAGGTTTGGATGTTGATCTTGTATCCTGCCACTATGCTAAATCTTTCCATAAATTCCAGTAGTATTCTTGGTGAATCTGTTGGGTTTTCTATGTATAGGATTATATCATCTGCAAATTATATGATTTTAAGTACTCAACCATCCCACCACCCAGCTTTTCTTATGTACATACTTACTCTATATACTAGCTACATTAACCACACTTAATTACTTGAGGCAGGCTTTCATCTTTGTACAAGTATCCTGGAAAGCACTGCATGCACCCCACTACCATCCCTTTACTCCCACTCATCATTCAGGACTAGTTTAGAGCACTGGAGTATTATTCCTAGCTCTCTCAAGTTGCCATAGGAACTAGATTTCTTAAAAGAGCTTGCTTATTTTCCCAGTATCTCTACCCCTTAGGACATTGTTGGAGCAAGCTCTTATTGTTTAATGAGGGAACCCAGTTATAACTGTAATGTATCTTAAAAGATACTTTTTTCCCAGCAGTAGTAGTACACTTTGTACTGTTGCAGAATAAATGAAAGACATTTCTTCATTGCTAAAGAATTTTTATTCTTTAGTTGTGTTTTTACGAGATAGATTACCATGAATACTAGTCATTAAATGTCAAGTGGAAACTTTTTCCTGTTAAAAACATTTAATAAGACCATTTTTTTCACATGGTGAAGAAAGTGAAGTCAATCCTGTGCTTCAGTGGAATATAGAATATCTAGAAGTTGCATGTAAATAAACACTTCATTGGTTTCAATTTTCTGCTTAAACTGCCCCTTTTATTGCAAACAATTGAGATAGAATTGGAAACAAAGGTCAATCTCAATAGCATTTTACAGTCTGTTTAGATTCTGTATCACTAATGACAAGCATTAAGAATTACAGGCTAGAAGTAAGACTTTTCAATTATTGGCTTTATTATGAACATGCTACATGATACTCTGCAAAAATACTAACTTGATCAACTTTGCTATAATTTCTTAAATTGAGTTCCTCCAGAGTTTATGACTCTTGCATGGAGGCCAGTGGCGTGCATCATTTGCAAAATAAGCAGCAAGGTAAAATACAATTTGCCTCCCTATTCTCAAGTAGAAATAAATAATAGTGTTCAAAATGGTTCAGTGTATGTTAAAATACTCTTAGAAATTTACTGAGATATTTAGAACAAAAGGGAAGATAACATATCATGTACTGTGTAACCAAATATAGTCGGAAACCCAAGGAGGGGTTCTATGAGTAGGGCACGACTTAACAGCAAATAACAACAACATAGATGTTAAAAGGCTTGAAGAGCGTTTAATAGAAAAAGAATTGCATACAACACTTGTATTGCTCAATAATCAAACCAGTGAAGTGTAGATACTGGCAGAATTGTTTAGAACCTTGTCTTTACACAGACATTAGCTGTTAGGAGAGAAGTATTAATTTATTAATTCTTCACAAACCCACTCCCATGTAGTAGATTCTTATTCATAGTGACCCTGCAAGACTGAGCACAACTGCCCAGAGGGTTTCATAGACTGTAAATCTATGGAAACAGCCAGCCACATCAATCTCCCTTGGGTTTGAACTGCTGACCTTTCAGTTAGCAGCCAAGTGCTTAACCTCGGTCATTAATGAATTTAAAAACCTGGAAGTCAAAACCATAAAATGTAAATGTTTAGACCAATTGTTTTGGGTAAAACATCTGATAAATTACAGACTTTCATTGTAGTAAACTTCTTTGTGACACTATTTAATCTTTTTGACTTGCCAAATGTGTTCCTTTTTGAGTGATTAAGTACCCCTCTTTGTATTTCGGATCAGAGAAATCATTTGCATTCTTATCATTTGAATACAGAATTATTTGAGATTAAGAGTTTTAATGTGACACTACTGAGCACAATCAAGGGGCTCTGGTGGGGCAGTGGTTAAAGCATGTGGCTGCTAACAAAAGGTCAGTGGTTTGAATCCCCCACTAGTCGTTCCACATATGAAAGATGAGATAGTCTGCTTCTGTAAAGATTTATAGCTTTGGAAACCCCATGGAGTTCACTATGAGTCGGAATCAAATCAATAGCAGTGAGTTTGGTTTGGTTTTAGTAAGCATGATCAGCAAATACGAAGTACTTGCAACCTTTATAAATGGATTGATTGCAAGTTCAAGATTGCATTCTTTATAACACATTTAAAGTACGTCTTCTGATCCTCATTATTGATACTTAAGAATAAGAGAAAAGAAAAACTCAGAAAATGTTTAGTTCCTTCCCTATGAGAAATCAAGACTGCATCAGTACTTCTCATGGAACATACCCAGTGTTGTAGAACCTGTGCTAGAAGCCTGTAATAGTAAAGTGCCAAGAAAGAAGATGGGAACTTTTCATTTGTAATAGTTTTAGTATTTTCCTCAAAGTAATGACAATGGAAATGGGTTTACTCCCAAGGTTATAATATGGATTGCATTATCATAGAGTTCAAGGCAAGTACCTGATCAGCTACATTTTGGGGTATATAGTGATTGATGTGAGAAATATAACATGTTTGACTTAAGTGGCAAACACTATCTTAAATTCTAAATTTTAAAGAATCTTCATGAAACCATAGAGTAAGCAGCAGGAAAGAAAATGATCAGGGTTTATGGTCAATTGAGATGCAAAAGGAAATCTTGTTCAGGGACTCAAGACAGCTGCAGCACTTTTGTAATAAAATTATTAATATATTAATCAAATTGTATGGGTAAATATATGACTAAACCAGTGTCTGGGGTTTAAGATAGAGACAATAATACAAGAAAACAGGATGTAAATGACAAATGATTATAAGGTTCTTGAATTCTTGTTAGGTGGCCTCAAGTCTGTTCTGAGTTACTGTCCACCAGAATTAAACACTGTCCAGCACTTGCCATCATCACAATTATTGCTCTGTGGGAGGCCATTCTCATAACACTGTGTCAGACCATCTTGTTGAGGGTCTTCTTTTCAGTGACCCTCTACTTTTGTACGCATGATGTCCTTTTCCAGGGACTGACCCCTCCTAGTAACATGTCCAAAACACATGAGATGAAGTCTGTCCATTCTCACTTCTAAGGAGCAAACTGGCTATAACTCCAAAATAAATTTATTCATTCTGGTGATGATTAAGTGCCGTTTAGTCAGTTACGACTTAGAAACCCTATGTTCAAGAGAATGAAACCACACCTGGTTGTGTGCCATCCTCATGATCCCCTCTAAAGCCCATTTTGTAACCACTGTGCCAATCTATCTCATTGAGGGTCTTCCCCTTTTTTGCTGACCCTTCACCACTTACCTGTCTGTCATACTGTGGTGGCTTGCATGTTGCTGTGAGGCTGGAGGCTATGCCACTATTTCAAATACGAGCAGGGTCACCTATGGTGGACAGGTTTCGGCAAAGCTTCCAGACTTAAGGCAAGAAGGATGGGGGGCACCCACTTCTGCGAAGATTGGCCGGTGAAAACTTCATGAATAGCAGTGAAACACTGATAAATTCTTCTGGTAGTACATGGTATATGTGATAGTTGAAGATGTGTCAACTTGGCTGGACTCCAGTTGTGAGTGGTGGTTCCCATGATGGATCACATGACTGCGTTCTAAGCGGC
>NW_006921800.1:4064121-4065163 GCF_000298275.1 Orycteropus afer afer | reverse complement strand
GAGAACCAATCCAACACAGTATATTTCAATATTCTTCACCAACATTGTAATTAAAAGGCATCAATTCTTTGGGGTCAGGCACACCTTAGTCTTCAAAGAGACATATATGCTCTTAAACAGAGGTAGTTTGCAGCAGATTTGTCCAGTGCAGTACATTTGATTTATTGACTGCTGTTTCCAAGGGCATTGATTGATGGTCCAAGTAGAAAGAAATCCTTGACAACTTTAATGTTGTCTCCATCTATCATGTTATCCCATTGGTCCAATTGTGAGGAATTTTGTCTTGATGTTTGGGTTTAATCCATATTGAAGATTCTAGTCTTTGATCTTCATCAGTAAATGTATCAAGTGTTAATCACTTTCACCAAGTAAGGTTGTGTCATGGTTGGTTAATGAGACTTCTCCAGTCTTGATGGCACATTCTTCATATGGTCCAGCTTCTCCCATATTGGCTCAGCATATAGATTGAATAAGAATGGTGAGAGGACACAACCCTGATGCACACCTTTCCTGATTATAAACCATGCAGTATTCCCTTGTTCTGCTTGAACTCCTTCCCCTTGATCTGTGTGAAGGTTCCTCATGAGCACAATTAAGTGTTCTGTAATTCTGGTTCTTTGCAGTGTTAAATTTGTTATGCTCCGCACAGTCAGATGCCTTTGCATAGTTAATAAAACAGGTAAACATCTTCCTGATACTTGCTTTCAGCCAAGATCCACCTGACATCAGCAGTGATAACCCTCGTTTCACATCTTCTGAATCTGACTTGAATTTCTAGCAGTTCCATGTCAATGTACTGGTGCATCCATTTTTCAATTATCTTCAACAAATTTATTTGCGTGTGATATTAATGATATTTGATAATTTCTGCATTCTGTTGGATCAACTTTCTTTGGAATGAGTACAGATTTAGATCTTTTCCAGTCAGTTGACCAGATAGATGTCTTCCATATTTCTTGGTACAGATGAGTGAGTGCATCCAGTGTTGCATCTGTTCGTGAAACATCTCAACTGGTGTCCTCTTAATTCCTGGAACCTTGCT
>NW_006921800.1:4061839-4063521 GCF_000298275.1 Orycteropus afer afer | reverse complement strand
TTCTCATGAATTTGTTTTTCATTTTCTTCACCATGAACTTGAAGTTGCATATGAGCAATTAATGGTCTGTTCCATATCTGGCTCCAGTTTTGTTCTTAAAACATTCAGTTTCTTCATTTTCTCATTCCATAGATGTAGTCATTTTGCTTCATGTGTAACTTATCCAGTGAAGTCCACATTTATGTACTTAGTGACCATTTATGTTGTTGAAGGAAACAACACATTCTTGCTAAATGTGTACAGAACTTGAAGCACTAACTGATGAAGATCAGCAGAGACTACAAATTTCAGTATGGATTACACCTCAACATAAAGAAAATAAAAATCTCTACAACTGGACCAATAAGCAACATCATGAGTAGTTGAAGGTATTTGAAAATACATCCTTGGTCTTGCAAAATTCTGTCATGCCATCTCCAGCATTGTTTCTGGCAGCACGGTCTTATTTTCCAGCCATTGATCCTTATTTCCAACGTTTGCATTTTAATTATAGTAGTTACTAATTTATGTTGATTGATTATAGACTGCAAAAGTTGGTAAAAGTCATCAGTTTCTTTTATCTTTGGAATTAGTAGTTGATACGTAAATTTGAATAAGTTATATTAACTAAGGTCTTGTTTTTAGATGCTGTGGAGTTGGCTCTAACTCATAACGATCCTGTGTACAACAGAATGAAACACTGCCCAGTCCTGTGCCATCCTCACAGAGTTTGCTATGCTTGAGCCCCTCGTTGCAGCCACTGTGCTAACCGATCTCATTAAGGGTCTTCTCCTTTGTTGCTGACTCTCTATCAAGCATGATATCTTTCTCCTGGGACTGTTCCCTTCTGATAAAATGACTAAAGTACATGAGACGAAGTCTGGCCACTCTTGTGTATAAGAAGCATTCAGGCTGTACTTATTCGGAAACTGATTTGTTCATTCTTCTAGTGGTCCATGGTATTTTCAGTATTCTTTGCCAACATCACAACTTAAATGTATCAACTATTTTTCTCTGGTCTTACTCATTGTCCAGCTTTCACATGCATGTGAGGCTACTGAAAATACCATGGCTTGAGTCATGCACCTTAGTCTTCAAAGTGGTATATTTGTTCCTTAACACTTCAGGAGAGGTCTTTTGCAGCAGATCTGCCCAGTGTAGTATGGCATCTGATTACTTGATTGTGTTGATTGTGAGTCCAAGTAAAATGAAATTCTTGACAACTTCAGTCTTTTCTCCATTTATCATGATGTTGCTTATTGGTCCAGTTGTGGAGATTTTTATTTTCTTTATGTTGAGGTGTAATCAATACTGAAGTTTATAGTCTCTTCTGATCATCAGTAACTGCTTCAAGTTCTGTACACATTTAGCAAGAAAGATTGTGTCATCTACATATCACAGATTGCTAATGAACTTCTCCAATCCTGATGCTGCATTCTTCATATATTCCATGTTCTTGGATTCTTTGCTTAGCGTACAGTTGAAATAAGTATGGTTAAAGGATACAACTGTGATGCACACCTGTCTTGTTTTTAAAGAAAGGTATTTCCTTGTTCTGTTCAACATAATGTAGTATTTCCTTCTGTTCAAATGACAGCCTCGTGGTCTATGTATAGGTTCCTCACAAGCACAATTAAGTGTTCTGCAATTTCCATTCTTTGCAGTGTTGACTGTAATTTGTTATGATCCACACAGTCAAATGC
>NW_006921800.1:4060392-4061039 GCF_000298275.1 Orycteropus afer afer | reverse complement strand
TCCGAGGAGTGACTGGTGGGTTTGAACCACCAGCCTTCTGGTTAGCAGTCAAGTGCCTTAGGCATTATGCTACCAGAGCTCCCTTTTAAGGAGTAGTAAATAATAATTGAAATATGGCCAATAAATGCATGAAAAGATGCTTGACAGCATCAGTCATCAGGAAAATGTACATCAAAACCAAGTGAGATCACCTCCTACACACTAGTATGGCTATTTAAGAAAATAATAAAAACATGATCTGAACATGTGAGAAATCAGAAAACTTGTACATTGCTGGTGAGAATGTAAAATGGTGCAGCCATAGTTTAGCAATTTCTAAAAATGCCTAGTATATAAATACCATTAACTTAGCATTTCCCACTCATAAGTACAAGCTCAAGAGGATTACAAGGTGTGACTCAAAAAGATGTATATTGTTGTTGTTGTTAAGTGCCGTCGAGACATTTCTGACTCATAGCGACCCCATGCATGGCAGAATGAAACACTGCCTGATCCCGCACCAGCCCCACAATCCCTGCTATACTTGAGCCCATCATCGCGGCCACCGTGTCAATCCATCCATCTCGTTGAAGGCCTCCCCCTCTTTCGTCGACCCTCCACCCTACCAAGCATGACATCCTTCTCCAGGGAATGGTCCCTTCTTACAA
>NW_006921800.1:4055595-4057243 GCF_000298275.1 Orycteropus afer afer | reverse complement strand
ACAAAGAAGGATGAAGTTCTGATACATAACAGTGGTAGTTAAGGTTATATGTCAGCTTGGCTGGGCCTGGTTTTGAGTGGATGGGCAGCTCATGGTAGTTATTCCCTATGATGAGACTGGCAATCAGCTTCATGGTGGAATCTGGTGCCAGCAGCTGAGTAGCTGTTTTAAGGATGTGATTTGCTTCCTGTATATAAGGAGAAGCTTTGGGAATGTTTTACACCTTTTTGGCATGCTTGGACCCTACATGTAGCTGAGTCTTCATTAAGCAGCCTGCCATCTTTTCTGCTGATCTGAGGGCTGTCTCTGGACTTGAATTAGTGGCCTGCTGTGTTTGTTGTTTGGTAATACTGGGATTGTGCCATATTTTATTTGTCTACCTTGGGCTTCTTAGCCTCAGCAGCCAGCAGCTGCCTGAGTCAAGAGACGCCTCTAGCTCCAGTGGGCCGAGAGCAAGAGGCAGCTGAAGCCCAAGGGACTTATAGCCTCCAAAACTGTGAGAGAATAAACTCCTGTCTGTTAAAGCCATCCCATTTATGGTATTTTCTTTTAGAGCAGCATGAAGTAATCAAAACACATACCAAGGCATAGCTGACAGTTTAACATGCTAAGTGAAATAACCAGACACACAAGGATAACTTATATGAACTTATATGAAATACCTGGAATTGGTAAACCCACTGAGACTAAAGAAGATCGGTAGTTAGGGGCATGCAATATTGGGGGGGGGGGAGGAATCATAGTGTCTACTTAAAATACTTTTTTAATGTAATACTACATTGTATTTTTTGATGAATGCTTACACAGCAAGTTAGGTTCTTGTTTGATGGTTTCCAAGCAAATTGATCATTGACACTATGTTTTTTCACATATTGACAACATTCTCTAGTTCTGGTTGTCCCTGAGGAGGGCAAGTACACGCAGTCCCTGGGTATGAATGAGATCCATTCCTAAGCATGTCTTTAATTTGAAGATAAGTCAGACCAGTTCCACATTGTTCTCATTTAGCCTTTAGTGCAGGAAAAGGCTGGAAGCCTTTTCAATATTTAAAAGCTGCACAAGCAGCAAGTGAAGATGATTGTGATGAGGAATTTGTTGTGAGTTGGGATTGATTTAATGTTTTCAAAGTGAGGATGAGTTTACATAACAACATAGGGCAAATACTGGTTGTCCTTAAGTTGGACATTTGTAATCCAGGGATTTACTGTATTTTTGATGACCACTTGAAAGCTTTGAAGACCCCAGATGCTACCCACTGCACTAGGATCCAGAACATGAACTTTGTGAACTATATTATGCCATTTGAGTTCTCCCATGAGACTATGGTCTTAAGCTTTCAAACCTAGAAAACCAATCTCAGGTGTTTGGTTATGCCTGAGGAGCATCTGTGGTTGTGTCCTCAATGCATGTGTCACTGCTAACACATCTGTATTTACATGTACATGTAAATATTTCTGTCTGTTCTCAAATATGTATATACCTGTACCTACCCATATATGTATGCTCCTATACCTATCCATATGTGAACCTAGACTTATTTTTTGGTCTTTGTTGGAGTAGTTGCCCTCACATATGCTAGATTCTTTGTTATAGGCAGCTGAGTTCACTGCACCCACATTCAGTGCCACTTTCTCTTTTTTTTTTTTTT
>NW_006921800.1:4045324-4053750 GCF_000298275.1 Orycteropus afer afer | reverse complement strand
GTCTTTTTGTTATTGAGGTTTTGGAGTGTTCTATAAATTTTAGAGATAAGTCCCTTGTCAGATATGTTATTACCAAATATTTTTTCCCAGTCTGTAGGTTCTCTTTTGACTCTTTTAGAGAAGTCTTTGGAAGCACATAAAAATTTAATTTTTAGAAGGTCCCAATCATCTGGTTTTCAGTGCCACTTTTTCATCACACAAAATAACAAATATAACTTGTTGTTAAGTGCAGCTGAGTAGACTTCAACTCATAGTGGCCCTATGTACAGGAGAATGAAACACTGCCCAGTCCTGTGCCATCCTCACAATCTTTGTACTTGAGGCTATTGTTACAGCCACTATATCAATCCATCTCATTGAAGGTCTTTCCCTTTTTTGTTGACCCTCCACTTTACCAAGCATGATATCCTCTAGGGACTGGTCCTTTCTGGCAACATCACCAAAGTAGGTGAGATGAAGTCACCATTCTTACTTCTAAGGAACATTCTGGCTGTACTTCTTCCAGGACAGATTTGTTTGTTCTTCTGGTAGTCTGTGGTATTTTCAGTATTTTTTGCCAACACCACAATACAAAGACATCAACTCTTTGTCTTTGGTCTTCTTTATTCATTGTCCAACTTTTACACTCAAATCAGGTGATACCTTGGCTTGGGTTAGGCCCACCTTAGTGTTCAAAGTGATATCTTTGCTCCTTAACACTTTAAAGAGGTCTTTAAGGAGGTTACTGCTATTCATAAGGTTTTCAGTGACCAGTTTTTTCAGAAGTGGATCGCTCTGTCCATCTTGCCAGTCTGTGTTTGTCTGGAAGCTCAGCTGTAACCTGTCCACCATGGTGACCCTGCTAGTTTTTGAAGTACTGTTGGCATAGCCTCCAGCCACAGCAACACCCAACCCACCACAGTAGGATAAACTGACAGAGAAGTGGAAATATGATCCAGAGTGTACTTTTCCCTCCCTCCTTTCCTCCCCTGATAATCACAAATGACCATTGTTCTCTTTATAGCTATCCTTGTCTCATAAGAAAGAGATCATACGATATTTGTCCTTATGCATTTGACTGTTTTCACCTAGCATTATGCCCTCCATGTCTGTCATGTTATATAATATATTATGTGGATTCATCATTGTTATTTATAGTTGTGTAGTATTCCACTGTATGTATATAGCACATTCATCTGCTGATGGGCACTTGGGTTGTTTCCATTTTCTTGCTATTGTGAATGAAGCTCAATGAACATAGGTGTGCATGTCTGTTCATTGTAAGGTTGGATTGCCGATGCCAAGAGAAACCAGGCCAGAAAAACAAAAAAGGAGAGTTTCTTTAAGAAATGCAAGCATCAAAGCAAATGGGCTGACTCTGTGCTAGAGAGAACAACTAGCAATTGTCTCAGTTAGGGTCTTTTTATCCTTCTCTCTGAACTCCTCATTTTTCTGTCTTGGGGTTTAAGACATCATAGAGTTTAGTCAGCCAAGTCCTGCAGTCAGGCCATTCCTTCCTTTCAGTCAGCTTGTTTCTTCCTTGCAGTCATAATGCCCCTATAAAATAACTTTGCAAATGTCAGACAGTAGTCATTAACTATTTTCCGAAGTATGATAGTCTGGAATTTTGTTTTTTTTTGTAACATTCCATCTTGGTTGAATGTAAATTATTGTGAGGTTTGATTTTATTAACCCTTTAATTATGAAGTTTGATTTTATTAACTTTTCATTCATGTCACTACTTTTAGGTCTGTAGGGTATACACATAGTAGTGGGATAGCTGTATGCCTTATTTCATTAATGCTGCTACGACAGAAATACCACAAGTGGATGGCTTAACTAATGGGAATTTATTCTCTTATAGTTAAGACTATAAGTCCAAATTCAGAGTGCTGGCTCTAGGGGCTGGGTGAAGGCCCTTCCACCTTGGGCTTCAGCTCTGCATCTTATTCCAGGCACACTGGAACTAGAGGTGTCTCCTAACCCAAGCAGCTACTGACTGCTGAGGCTGATGAACCCAAGGTTGGCAGATAAAATGTCACATTCCCAAGATCAGCAGGCAACATGGCAGGCCACTACTTCAAGTCCAGAACCAATCCCAACATTGACAGGCAACAACATGGTAGGCTATTGAAATAAACACTCAGCCAAATGCAGGATCCAAATATGCCAAAAAGCTAAAGGAATTTCCCAAAGCCATATATATATATATATATATATATATATATATATTAGAAGCAGGCAGCACCCATAGGCAGCTCCCTTTCCATTGATTAACGTCTCACTGCAGATTCTACCATGGAACCATGGAGGTAATTACAATCTCATGGGGAATAATTGCATGCAGCTTCTTTTTTTAACCACACAACTTGCAATTACGACAATAACAAATCTAGGAACAACAGATTACATGCAATATTAACATATTAAATCTGTACCTTATTTGCTCCTCGCTCCCTTATTTTTGTTGGTGAATCTCCATTACTGCATTGTATATCCTATACCGTATAGGTTTACTTTGTACTTATTTCTTGCTATCTTGATGTTGTATTGCTTGGAAGATTAAATTATTGTGTTTATTCCTGAGAATATATATATACTTATGATAGCCCATGTTGTGTTTTTTCCTTGAGATTTCTGTTACTATTATGGTTTTTCTCCTGTGTGAATTTGAATATTTTTTTACTGTTCTTGCCTTTCCATTTGGAGAACTCCCTTGAGTAATATTTGTGAACTGGTCTGGTAATGGCAAATTTCTAGTTTCTGTTAATTTGGGTATGTCTTGATTTCTTTTTCACTTCTGAATGACAACTTTGCTGGATAAAGGATTCTTGGTTGGCAGTTTTTTTCATTCAGTAATATGTTGCTTCATTATCTTCTGGCCTTTATAGAGTTTTGGGGAGAAATCTGCAATGATTCTTATGAAGGACTGTTGGTAAGTTATATAATGTTTTTCTCTTGCTGCTTTCAAAATTCACTTGTCTTAGTTTTGAGGAATTTTATTAGCATGTGATATGGAGTGATTTCTTGGGTGTTTGTTTGTTTGTATCTTCTAATTGAGATTCATGTAACTTCCTGTATTTGCAAGCTCAGCTATGAGCAGGTCTAAGAAATTCTCTATGATTATCTGTTGGGAAATTCTTTCTATGCCTTTATTTTCCTGGTGATCTGGAATTCCATATAATTCTAATGTTAAATTTCTTAATTGAATCCCATTTGGTTTTGCTCACTTTTCTTTGTTCTTTTCTCTTGTTTCTCTTGAGACTTGATAAGTTTAGTTATTCTGTCTTCTTGCTCACTTACTCTATCTTCTGTTTGTTGTTTTTTCTTGCATTTTTAAAAAAATTTTAGTTGCTTTATTCTTCAGTTCCAGTGATTCTATTTTTGATTATTTTTTTTTATTTCTTCATTGAATTTGTCCTTCAGTTTGTTTCTTGATCACTGTTAGTTTGTTTTCTGTGTTCCTTTTCTTTCTTTGAAAATGTTCAGCGCCATTCTCTGAATCAAAAACCAAACTAAACTCACTGCCGCTAAGTTGGGTCTGACTCATAGTGACCCCTCCTTGGGTTTCTGAGGCAGTATCTCTATGGAAGTAGATTGCCCAACCTTCCTTCTGGGCAATGGCTGGTGGATTTGAACTGCCAAACTTCTGGTTAGTAATCAAAGCTTTCCATTTTTTCTATTATCTTGATCTCCATAGGAGGAGTTCGCCCTTCTTTGTGTTTTCTTTTGGATTGGTCTTTCTTCTCTTGTGATTTTGTGAATTTTACTATTATTTCTATTGAACTTAGGGCATCTTTTATACCTTTTTATATGTTTTTTAACATTTTAAATTCTAAGTTTCCTGCTTTTCCTAAGAACCACTAGAAGGCACTCTTGTCCTTATGTTTTTGCAGCAGTGGATGAGGCATTCTCAGTGTACTTTTTATATGAATGATTGTGTCTCTGTGTATTTATTCTGACGGGCTCTCCCTTGTCTTCTGAGGTTTTGACTGTGGCCCTGGGTGTATTGCTGGCATTGGTTTATTTTTCCAACCTAAGTGTGGGATGTTTATGGCTCTGCAGCTCATGTTCAGGGGTTTTCTATTGGCCGTGGGCACTGATGTAGGTGGTAAACCAAAAAACCAAACTCACTGCTGTCGATTCAGGTCTGACTCATGGAGACCTCTCCTTGGGTTTCTGGGGCAGTCCAACCATCCTTCCGAGGAGTGGGTGGTGGGTTTGAACCACTAACCTTTTAGTTAGCAGTCAAATGCCTTAGACACATGCCTCCAGAGCTCCCAATGTAGGTGGCAGAGCTCAACTTTCCTACGTTGAAGGTGGAGAGTGCTTCATATCTTTCCCTCATGGGCATTCTTATATGGGCACTGTCCTGCAGTGGACAGGGAGTCAATTGTTTCTCTTTATTGCCTGCTTCATATATTTATCTTGCTTTGGATGAAGCTTGAATCATGTGTAGCCTCAGTATTCTATCCTGTCCATGTTGGGATTTGGTGAGATTCAAGAGCAGTCACTCATGGTGTCTCAGTTTCCCTTTGCTCAAGCCCAAGCCATGGCTCACAAACTATCACAGCCAATTTGTGATGCCTTAAAAGTGGGGCTACAGCTTATGTAATTTCATTCTTATCCTTTGTTGTTTGGGAGCTCTGGTGGCGTGGTGCCTAAGGTACTTGACTGCTAACCAGAAGGCTGGTGGTTCAAACCTACTAGCCATTCCTTGAAAGGAAGACTGGGCAATCTAGTTTTGTAGAGATAACACCTTGAAAACCCAAGGAGGGGTCACTATGAGTTAGAACCAACTCAACAGCAGTGAATTTGGTTTGGTTTTTGGTTCCTTGTTTCCAGAGTTGCTTGTTCCATTCCCAAAATAACTGCAATGATCTTAGTCTTCCAAGTGCCAGCAGCTAGTATCATGAAGCTTCTGTGCCACTCCTGCTCCATCTCTCCCCTTATCTAGATGCATGCTGACTCTCCAACACCACAGCTGACATCTGGAGTGCTAAGATCTCAGTCTGTACTTGTTTTGATTTG
Organism: Orycteropus afer afer; assembly: GCF_000298275.1. Classification (NCBI taxonomy): domain Eukaryota; kingdom Metazoa; phylum Chordata; class Mammalia; order Tubulidentata; family Orycteropodidae; genus Orycteropus; species Orycteropus afer. Next base: position 4,048,740 of record NW_006921800.1, on the reverse strand, counting down.
TTGTTCTGTTGGTTAGTTGCTGGAGAATAACTGAGGACAGCCATTTTTGTCATTTTGCTCACCTAAAATTGCTGAATTACATTTTATGTGAATTATCCCTCTGTAAAGATTTAAAGAATATATTTTGAATGAATAATAATGAAAATACAATATACCAAAACCAGTGGTTAAGAATGACAGCAGACTTTTTGTCCAAACAATGTAAGCCAGGGGACTGGTGTAACATAATGAAAAACAGAACTATCAAACTTGTAATTCTGTATTCAGTGAAAAGGAGCTCTGGTGGCATAGTGCCTAAGGCATTTGACTGCTAACCAGAAGGGTGGTGGTTCAAAACCCACCAACCACTCCTAGGAAGGAAGACTGGGCAACTTACTTCCATAGAGATTACCACCTTGGAAACCCAAAGAGGGGTCCCTATGGGTCAGAACTGACTTGACAACAGTGAATTTGGTTTTTTGCTTTTTATTCAGTGAAAATACCTTTCTAAAACATAGATGAATTGCAAACATTTTCAGCTATACAAAAGGTGAAAAAATTCATACTGGGCGGAATAAAAATGATACCAGATGGAAATCTGGAGCTATACAAAGTAATGATGAGCACAGAAAATGATAATCGTATGGGTAAATATATAATTAACTCTTTAAAGCAAATGTAATAAAAATAATGTGCAGTATGTAGAAATAAAAGAGATAACAACAATAGAACAGAGGCCAGGAAAGGACAAATAGGAGCACACTGTTATACAATTCTTGTACACAGTTTTTCAGATAGCTTTTGAAGGAGACTGATAATTTAAAATATATATTATAAATCCTACTGCAACCTATAAACATAACCAAGGGTTATACATAATAAGCCTATAAATAAAGGGGAAAAAAATGGACTCATAAGAGATGCTTAATCCTAAAGAAGGTAGAATGTGGAGATCATTGAGTGGGTGGTAGCATTGCATATTGAGATAAGAAGGCTCAAAGAGAACCAGGGCTGGGGGTGTAGGGATCTGAAGTTCTGTTTTGAATATGTTGTTGTTGTTAGGTGCCGTCGAGTCAGACTCGACTCATAACGACCCCTCCTTGGATTTCTGAGGCGGTATCACTGTGGAAGTAGATTGCCTGACCTTTCTTCTGAGGAGTGGTTGGTGGGTTTGAACCACCAGCCTTCTGGTTAGCAGTCAAGTGCCTTAGGCACTATGCTACCAGAGCTCCCGTTTTGAATATATAGATGTACATATGAGCTAGCCAAATGGGATGGCAAACAGTTGGATGTATGAAGCTGGCATTCAAGTCATCAGTATATAGTAGTCTACTTCTAATTATTTATAACATAAAATGAGTCCCACAAATGTTCTCAGCAATAGGTACCTGGGTGCTATTACACAGGTGTTTCTTATAGAAGAAATAAGAAATAACATAAGCAGTCAGAAAACATTGGTAGTATTTTTCATGATATTGAAGAAAAGTGAATTTCTGTGTATACTGACTAAAAAAGATAATAACATAACATATATAAAAGAACAATTATTCACTGGAAAATATCTAAAAACACAGAAATTGGAGGAGAGATTTATCTAAAAAACACTGCAAATGAAAGGGGTAAGAATTAAGAATCATGGTCTTTTGGACAGAGAGTGTTGCCTCACGAATGTGGCTGTTATGAACAACATTGGTGGAAAAACTCCAGTTTTACTGGCTAAAAGTGCCAACTATTGGAGTTTAAGGCTGGAAATGCCAGTGCAGATTTAAAAAGGAAATCCTGGCAGTGTGAGAACCACAGAAATAATGAGAACATCTGTCCAAATCCAGAAAAGGGAGGAGAAAATGTAATAAATAGAGCCCAAATGTTAAAAATGCCCAAATGTGTGACAAACTACAACATGAGTAAGGGAAATTCCACGGAGGCTGGTGAAAAAGTGGTATAGACCAGAGAGGAATCTAGTCTTCAAATGTAGAATTATGCTAGACTATATTCATGGGTTTAAGGAGCTCTGGTGGTGCAGTGGTTAAAACTGCTAACCAAAATGTCAGCCATTTAAACCTACCAGTCCTCCACTTGAGAAAGATGAGGCAGTCTGCTTCAGTAAAGATTTGCCTTTGGAAATCCTACAGGGCAGTTCTTCATCCTGTAGGGTTGCTATGAGTGGGAATTAACTCGACGGCGGTGGGTTCGTTTTGGTATATTCATGGGTCTAATATTTTTCTTGGAAGCTCTGGTAGTGTAGTGCCTAAGGCACTTGACTGCTAACTAGAAGGTTGGTGGTTCAAACCCACCAGCCACTCCTCAGAAGGAAGGTTGGGCACTCTACTTCCGTAGTGATACCTCCTCAGCAACCCAAGAAGGGGTCGCTATGAGTCAGATCCAACTTGACAGCACATAACAACAACGTTTTTCTTGAGCTGTTCATTCTCCAGCTGTGTGCACCTTGAGTGGCAAAAATAAGCTTGAAACATGAGAGCAGAGTTCAAAGCTTCTAGAGCAGTTGGAAGTTAAAGGATAATTCCTAGACTCAAGGAAACCATGGGGAGAATGAGGCCCATGAATGACTGACCACCAAACTACACAGAATGGGGGAAATATACCCACAGAGAATCAGGCTACAAAGGCAGTGGAAAACTGAAAAGAGAACAGATACCAGCAGCTGCATACCACAGGAAAGGCAATGTTGGCAGTTTGAACTCAGGCCTAATAAAAAATTAATAATCCTCAGAATGCAATGGAATTCACAGTCACTATAATATATATCCTTTTAAATGAAAAATTACTAGGTATGTAAAGCAACAGAAAAGGGAGGAGAAAATGCAGCAAATAGAGCCCAAATGTTAAAAGCACCCAAATATTTGATTCAATGAAGACCTGAAAGCAGATCCTTTCTTGATTGGTAATTACAGTGACTGATGTTTGAATGTTAAATCTATCTTGGATTCCTGAGATAAATCCCACTTGATCCTGAAAACTGTATTTTTCTTCCTTTTTTTTTAATTTGCTTTTTATTTATTTATTTTAATTGTGATTTTGGTGAAAATTCACAGAGCAAATTTACTTTCCATACAGCAGTTCACATACACTTTGTCTAATGATATTGACTACAATTTACCACAATGCAAAACAGCTCCCCTCCTACTTCCTCCCGATAGTTACCTCTTCCCTGTGTCCTTCCCTCCATGTACTCCTGCCCCCTGAGCAGTCTCCCTGTGCATAAGCAGCCCTTCTTTCTCCCATGATTGTTCTCTCTAAGGAGTGTATCTACCTCAGGTAAATGTTCAACTCATATGCCTGTCTTTTGTTTGACTGGAAGCCACAGGTGTGGACTCAATTTCAGACCTGAAGGGCAGCTAAGGGCCATAGTTTCAGTGGTTCCACCACTCTCCATCAGAACAGCAAACCTGGTCCCTTTCACCCCACCAAATGATTTT
>NW_006921800.1:3982265-4044969 GCF_000298275.1 Orycteropus afer afer | reverse complement strand
CAGCCACTACTTGGGCAATCTACTTCCATAGTGATACTGCCTCCAGAACCCAAGGAGGGTTCACTGTGAGTCAGATCCGACTCCACGGCAATGCATTTATGCACAGTAAAAGTTCATAGCCCCTGGGTGGAACAAATGGCTAAGCATTTGACAACTAGCTCAAAGACTGGTGGTTCAAAACCCACCCAGAGGCGCCTCATAAAATAGGCCTGGCATTCAACTTCTGAAGTTCACAGCCATGAAAACCCTCTGGAGCAATTCTAGTTTGCATACACAGAGTCACCATTACTTGTGATTGACTCCCCGACGACTAACTCACTGCCTACCAGTTGGACTGACTCATAGTGACCCCTCCTTGGGTTTCCACCCAGATATCTCTACAGAAGTAGATTGCCCAACCTTCCTTCTGAGGAGTGGCTAGCAACAAGAAATTCCGTAGAAGTAAATAGCAAAATACATTAATCACCACTATTTATATATGTTGTAAGACTTAAAATATGATACAGTATGAATGCTGTTAAATAATCTGTAAACTCATTTATAGTGCAGGATTTCAGTTAAAATATAACATGAATATGTACTTTTCTATTTTGGAAAGCATATTTGAACAAGTTCATGTGTAGACTTTCAGTTATCTGACTCTGAAACTTTAACTGTCCATTGGTTATTGATCAAGCAAAGATGTCAGTTTGTGTAGTGAATGGAAAACAAGATGAGCACAGTTATGTATTGATGAGCAGATATCTAGGAAAGCAATCACATTTCCTAATCAAAGCATACATTGGTCTTTTGGAAATGCTCTTTAGTCTAGGAGCTCTGGTGGCATAGGGCCTAAGGCATTTGACTGCTAACCAGAAGGTTGGCTGTTCAAACCCACCAGTCATTCCTCGGAAGGAAGACTGGGAAATCTACTTCTGTAGTGATACCAAGGAAGGACTATGATGAGTCTGATCCAACTTGCCGGCAGTTGAGTTTGGTTTTTTATAGTACAGCATGTTATTAGCCTTTAGGCCACTGGAGGGTGCAGTTGTTTCAGATTAACACCATTCAGACTACTGTAGCAATTCCCTCTCCAGAATACAAATGCCAGCATCCTTCACAGTGTGATTGCCCAGATCCCCAAAGTCACTTGTTTGCAAGGACAGTATCTATGAAACAGACAATGAATCTGAATGAATGAAGCATCGAATGAAGCAAAACACTGAAGGGAGAGAAGTGTTTTACAAAAGTTCTGAAATACAAATTTAGTACATTGGTGTATAAAATCTAAAAAGTGAATAAAAGAGGCTAACATTAATTCTCTGTTAATGCATATCCTGATGTTTCTCACCCTTATGAAGTCAAACTGGCTACAGCATGCACTGCAGAAAAGTGAAACTTTCAAAAAGGTCAAATATTTGTAAATAAAAATGAGAATAACTTTGGATATAACTAGAGAAAGATCAGCTTTACATTTCTTTGCTATTAAAAAATCCCAAACCACTGCCATCAAGTCGATTCTTACTCGTAAAAACCCCCATTAGGTTTCCAAGGTGGTAAATCTTTACAGAAGTAGATTGCCCCATTTTCCTTCCACAAAGCAGCAAGCTGGTGGGCTTGAACCTGTCAACCATCTGGTTAGCAGTCAAATGCCTTAGGCACTGTACCACCAGAGCTGCTTTCTTTTCTTTTTCTTGCTATATGAAATAGTCTTAAATTTTTAAATAAAAGATAATGAACTAAAACAAATAACAGTTTCCACTGAGTTTATTTCAACTCATGGCAATCCCATGTGTTGTAGATTAAACTGCTCTTCATAGGGTTTTCAGGGCTGTGACCTCTCAGAAGCAGATTGCCATGCCTTTCTCCCAAAGTGTTTCTGGGTTCAAACTGCTAACCATTAGTAGTCATGCACTTACCCATTTGCACCACTCAAGGACTCTTATCATTGCACTAGAATTCACTTGGAAAACAAAAAACAAAAAACTCACTGCCATTGAGTTGGATCTGACTCATAGCGACCCCTCCTTGGATTTCTGAGGTGGTATCACTACGGAAGTAGATTGCCCCATCTTTCTTCTGAGGAGTGGCTGGTGGGTTTGAACTGCCAGCCTTCTGGTTAGCAGTCAAATGCCTTAGGCACTACACCAATTCACTTGCTGAAGGATTAAAATTGGTATGTACTTTAATCCAAATGCTTTGAATAAAGCTATATATGAGGATAACTCAAATATTATTTTACGTGTCAAATCACACTATTCTAGAAAAACACTTCCCCAAATATGGATTTGAGATTAATTTGAGATTAATTCCAACTAATAAGACATAAGGGAGCTCTGGTAGCATAGTGGCTAAGACACTTGCCTGCTAACCAGACGGCTGGCAGTTCAAACCCACCAGCCACTCCTCGGAAGGAAGGTTGGGCAATCTTACTTCCGTAGTGATACTGCCTCAGAAACCCAAGGAGGGGTCGCTATGAGTCGGGCCGACTCGACGGCACATAACAACAACAAACAACAACAATAAGACATAAATTTGGGAGTAGATTTAAAAAGTAGTTCACTATTCCTTCCTGACTACAGTTCACATTATAAACATGACATTTTATTAAAGACCTAAAATTCAAAAGTACAAAAAGTTTTTCAAATGATGCAAAACACAAAATGAAATTAGTGTTGTGATTTATGCATATTGCTAAAATGGAGTTTTAATTATATTTTTGTTTTTTCTCTCTAAAAACTATATGACCACCCTATGCTGTAGGATCGATGCCTACTCATGGTGATCTCCTGTGTCAGAGGAGAACTGTGTTTTGTAGGATTTTTACTGGTTGATTTTTCAGAAGTAAGTTCCCAGGCCTTTCTTCCTGGATGCCTCTGGATGGACTCAAAATTACCAACCTTTCAGTTAGCAGCTGAACATGTTAAGTATTCGCACCACCAAGGGACACCAAAAACTATAGAACCTTATAATGCTCGGATACATAATCAAAACAGTGGCACAGAAACAAAGAATTCAGGGAGACATATTCTGTTCTCATCCCTACCACTTATTTATACCCAAACAGGGAATCATTTTAGCTAGGAAAGGAAAAGAAACTGACTGGGCTTACTCTGAAATCAGTCAGTCTGAAATCTAGATAACATAATAATGCTATACAATTAAGTCTAATTTCTTAAATATGAGAAAAATGAAGTTTGTTAGTTAAAAACAAAAAAAATCCTGGACAAAGCAAACTAGCCCTCCCTAGATTTGGGGAGAATTCATCTCACCATTAATTATCACCTAATGCGAGTAGTTATGGTATTTAGGTAATGAACACTGTGTTTCAGTAAGAAGATGGGGACTGGAGAATTGCTGAGACATTAGGCATATCCTTTAACTTCATGGACCATCAGTTACGTCACCTTGAAAGGGTAATAATAATATTGGTACAGTGAAACTTGTGAGAGCTGGAATTTGAAGGGGTTGTCTTATTTTTCTGGGTCTCAAAAGTTTTCTGCCTTTGACAGGGTACAGTCTTACCACTTTTCTATTCCTTTCTATATGTGGAAAGTGTTTGCATTTTTCTCTATGACAGTTTCCACCTTTTGCAAGTTTTACAGTAACACCACCTTGCAATGACAGTAGTATCCTGTAGAGTCTCTATGAAAAAAGAGAAAATGTTTTTTCTAAATAAACAAAAACACTTATATTGGTTTAATAAAGATGTAACTAGGCAATTATGCTCATTTGTACTGTTGTGTGCCATCGAATTTTAAGGACAACGTTTCCCTGGGGTTTAAAGCCTTTAGAACACCTAAGTAGTTTCTAGTCCTAACTGTATGAGAATAAGCCAAGGAGGAGGACAGTTGGAGGCTTTGTAAGTGAATACTTCCCTCTCCCTTCAGTTCCCATGGGCTGGCAGCAGTTGATTTCACTACCTCAGATTTGTAGTTAGTTGCTTGAAGGAGTGTTGGTAGTGTAGTAGTTAAAGCATTTGGCTGCTAACCAAAAGGTTAGTGGTTCGAACCCACTAGTGACTTCGAGGGAGGCAGATGAGGCAATCTGCTTCCATAAAGATTTATAGCTTTGGAAACCCAATGGGGGCAGTTCTACTCTGCTCTAAAAGGGTGGTAATGAGTTGGAACCAACTCCAACGCAACCACAGTGGGCTTGGGCTTGCCACCTGCCTGGAGTCAGTTTTGTCTTAGCTGATTTCTTTTTTGGGGGTTGGGGGTAGAGGGCAGCTTAGGTGGGGGTAGTTGCTAGAATTTCTTTATCTTTGGATTTGACCATCCTGGTTTTATTGTTTTGTATTATGCACTTCACCTTTCTTTCTTCTTTTTTTAACATGAGGCATTTTCTTAGAGGTATAGAAACTGTATCGAAACCAATGTTTTATAGTTCCAGTGCATCTTCGGAGACAGGGCAGTTTACTGGTGGTCCTTCTAGAGGTTCTCCTGGAATAGAAGGGAAGAAAAGTTCACGAAGACTGTTCAAGGGCAGGCTATTTTATTTACATTTCTCAGAGTGAAACATTTGGCTGCTAACCAAAAGGTAAGCAGTTCAATTCCACCAGCTGCTCCCTGGGAGGAAGATGTGGCAATCTTCGTCCACAAAGATTTAGAGCGTTGGAAATCCAGTGGGGGTGGCTATGATTCGGAATTGACTTGTTGGCAGTGGGTTTTTAGGGTAACAAAGACTTAAAGAGGACCAATCCCTGCACAACCATCTGTAGATGGAGGAGGAGGGCGGGCGCTCTAGTCCTCTTTAGCAGTTTGCCTGGTGTAGGGAAGTATAGTGCGACTTCTCAACTGCCTGCCACCCACTGACGCTCCTCTGCGGGTGAATAGGAGCGAAGGTCGGGAGCCGAGGGGCTGCAGAGCACAGCAGGGCGGCAAGCTTCCCATGGGTCAGGAACACCGGCGACTGGAGAGGAGTCCTACACGGGGCTTCCCCAGCTAAGGTGGCCAGGGGAGCGGGCACGCTGCAGCCAAGTGGGACATTCCGTAGCTTCTCCACCCTCCTCCCACCGCACTCCCCACAGCCATGGGCGCCCCGCCCCCCTCGGCCTTATAGAGGGCCGGGGCACCTCAGCACGGTTCCGAGCGACCGGCTTTCCAGAGCGGACGTTGGCCGCCTGCGCTGCCGGACAGCCCTGGCGCCGCCGCAGCCGAAGCCAAAGTAGCGGAGCGCAGCGGTGGCAACGCCCCGCACCATGGAGGGCAGGCCAGCCCCAGCCCCTGCCCCAGCCCGAGTTGTCGCCGGCCTCTGCCGCCGCCCGCTCAGCATCTGCCAGCTCCCGCTACAGCTCTCCCAGAGTCCTGTTCTCACTTCGAAGCCCACCTGAAGGAGACCCGGAGCTGCACCCGTCTCAACTCTTCCTATCCAAGCATGTGGGCGCCAAGCAACCTCACGAATTCCCCGGGACCCCGCGGGGAGTGCGGCTCTGTGTCCGTGGCCTTCCCGATCACCATGTTGATCACCGGCTTCGTGGGCAACGCGCTGGCCATGCTGCTGGTGTCGCGGAGCTACCGGCGCCGCGAGAGCAAGCGCAAGAAGTCTTTCCTGCTGTGCATCGGCTGGCTGGCTCTCACTGACCTGGTCGGGCAGGTGCTCACCACCCCGGTGGTGATCGTCGTGTACCTGTCCAAGCAGCGCTGGGAACAGCTCGATCCGTCGGGGCAGCTATGCACCTTCTTCGGTCTGACCATGACTGTCTTCGGGCTATCTTCGCTCTTCATCGCCAGCGCCATGGCCGTCGAGCGGGCGCTGGCCATCCGGGCGCCGCACTGGTACGCCAGCCACATGAAAACACGCGCCACGCGCGCGGTGCTTTTTGGCGTGTGGCTGGCCGTGCTCACCTTCGCCCTGCTGCCTGTGCTGGGCGTGGGCCAGTACACAGTCCAGTGGCCCGGGACATGGTGCTTCATCAGCACCGGGGGAGGGGGCAACGGCACTAGCTCCGGGGACAACAGGGGCAACCTTTTCTTTGCCTCCACCTTTGCCTTCCTGGGGCTCTCAGCGCTGGCCATCACCTTCGCCTGCAACCTGGCCACCATTAAGGCTCTGGTGTCTCGCTGCCGGGCCAAGGCCACAGCGTCACAGTCCAGTGCTCAGTGGGGCCGGATCACGACGGAGACGGCCATCCAGCTCATGGGGATTATGTGCGTGCTGTCGGTCTGCTGGTCGCCGCTGCTGGTAGGTAGTTCAGGGCTACTGGGAAGTTGGGGTAGGCATGCGCCCCGACAGGAAATGGAGACTTCTGGAAGTGGCGGCTCTTGCAGTGTGTTTGCAGTCTTGCAGCATTGGAGAGTTATGTTGGGACCTAACAGCCCAAGCGCTTCAAAGTTGAACTCCTCACTTACTTTCTGAGTACTTTCTTTGTGCTAGACATCCCATTAGGCGCCGGATAGGCAAATATAGAAACCACAGGGCTGTTATCCACCAGACGCTCTTATTCTAACCGGGAAGGGGAGAAAGAGACCCAAATTTTCTTTAAGGGCAAGTGCAAAGATAAGAGATTTGCCCTGTGTGCTCTGGAAACAGAATGGCGATGATAACTGAGGCTTAATGCTATGGTTTTTCTCGTTATTTCGAACCCTTCTCACTCGCCCAGGTGATTTTCCATCCATAGAAGTAGAAGTACCGTACCTGTGACCCCAGACCGTCATAGCCCTTACACAGCTTCTGAGCCATTGCCCTCTCCCCCTGGGTGGGCAGAGGTGACCTTCTTTCTGTGCTCTATTGGAAGCAGAAGAGAGAACGCCTTGAGCCGCTGCAGCCATCCCCAGCCTCCGGCCTCCCCTCCCTCTCCCCTCTATGAAGTGCTTGAACCTGACAGTCAGTAAGCCTCCTGTTGGTGGATAACTCTCTGTGGTCAGCGCTTGCTTGCTTTCCCTTGTTGCCATTAAGGATCTGGGCCAGGTCACAACTAATCCTGGGATAGAAGGTACAGGTTTATTCATTTCTCAGGTCCCCAGGCCAGTGCACCTCCTGTGAACAAGTGGTGTTTCACTGGTTTCTTATCCTTGCCCAGACACCTCCCTGTTATAAGGTATTTTAGAAGTTTTCCTCTGTGGTGCTTTTAAGTAAAGATTTCTGTGGTTAAGTGCCATTTACCAATTCTTGGTGAATGGGTGTTTATTTGGGTCCCAGGCAGCCTACCTTAAAAGGCAGCTGTTGCCTTGAAAATTATAATCACTTGTAGATGATTACAATTGAACCTGGAAATGTTTTAGACATCTGTGGAAACTCATGACACAGTCCTCAGAACTGACCAACTGTAGTTTTTAATCTCTTGCATTTTAAATATGTAGCTTTACCCTCTCCTCCCATTTGCCAAAACAGAATTTGAGAATACCTGTATTTAAATGGTGTGGTACATTTAGAGCATGAGCTTTGGCTCCAAGTCAGTGAAGTGTAGAGACAAGGAGAGTAGTACAGGTGGCTGTGTGGTCATAGTCCTGTGTTCCAGGAGCTAGAACTCAGGCTGATGTCATCGCATGGCTTATCAAAAATAAACTTTAGATATGTTTACTTCTGCGGTTGAAGAATGGGGTTTGTAGGGGCCAAACAGTAGGAAAACAAGTGTTCTATTTCACTGAAGGATGCTAGCTTTGTACTTCAGTGGTAGAATGCTCACTCCCAAGCAGGAGACCCTAGTTGCATTCCCAGCCAATATACCTCATGTCAAGCCACCATCACTCTGTCTGCGGAGGCTTGCATGTTGCCCTGATGCTGAGCAGGTTTCAGTGGAGTTTGAGGACAAATACAGACTAGGAAGAAGATCTGCTTTTATAAATCAGCAGGTGAAAACCCTGTGGATCACAACCATCAGATCTGCAACCAATCATGGGATGGCTCAGAACCAAGCAGCATTTCCTTCTGTTGTGCATAATGTCCCTGTGAGTGGGAGTGACTGGACGGCAGCTAACAATAGCAACTGCACAAGTGTAGTAATTAATGTAAACTTTTAAAGATAACCTGGATTTTTCACAACTGCCATTTGAGCCCCACACCTTTGAGTTTCTCTAGCACAGGATTTACACTGTAGGGGAAAAAAATACAGTTCAATCGTATGAATACAATGCATACTCACACAGCCAATCAGATTTATATATATATATATATATATATATATATAATATATTTAATAATATATAATATTATAAACAACAGAGTGTATTTTATTTAGAAATTTTAGATTTGATGCCACGAGCATGGTAGCCTTAGGAAGAATTTAGATACTGAGAATTGTAATGTAGGATGACCAAATTCACTTACACTCTTAAGAAACACTATACTTGGAACTAGTCTTATTTAATTTCAATTAATATATGCATTCAAATACTATTTATTGGTTTGCAACATTTTCTCAGCCACTTTATTGATTTGGTTTTCATAAAAAAACATTAAAGTTGAAACAAACTCAACATGTAATAATACTGGAGAAAAGAAATCTGGTTTCCAAAATTTCTTTTAAAACTGAAAGAAATGCTTTTATTTTGTTTTATGCAGCACTGAAATTAAATCTCCAAATATCTTCAAAAGGATCTATAGCACAAAATTGGAATTGTTTCAAAGGAAAGAAACTGGCAAAACCACTTTCTTAATAGTTTAGGGAATTGTGAGAATCAAAACTTAGAGAATTGAAGTTAGTTAACTTAGTGAATTGAATTTTCAATATATTAATGTTAATGGGAAAGATCATTTTAATACTTAAAAAAAAAAAAAAAAGCGTTGGGCTGCTAACCAGAAGGTCAGCGGTTCAAACTCACCAGCTGCTCCTTAGGAGAAAGATGTGGCAGTCTACTTCTGTAAAGATTTACAGCCTTGGAAATCCTATGGGGCAGTACTACTCTGTGGTAATCACTCTAAGTGATAAATCACTCGATAGCAGCGGGTTATGGGGAAAATGTCTCCTATTAGCTTTTGTTGAATTGGGCATAGGATACTAATCTAATTATTCTAACTTTTTACTTAAAAGGACCCTTGTTGTTGTTCTGTGCCGTCGAGTCGGCCCCAACTCATAGCGACCCCTCCTTGGGTTTCCGAGGCAGTATCACTATAGAAGTAGGATTGCCCAGCCTTCCTTCTGAGGAGTGGCTGGTGGGTTTGAACCGCCAGCCATCTGGTTAGCAGGCAAGTATCTTAGCCACTATGCTACCAGAGCTCCCAAAAGGACCCTTGGCATATCTTATCTTTGAAGACAATCATTACCATAATAACTTTAGCTATTGCTGCTAGAAAACTTAATTGAACAAAAATACCATAATGAGAATGTGTCCCAAATGTTAAAGTTGCCAACACATAAATAACAGAGATTTATAGTGCAAACAAAAGTTGTTTTTTATTTCTTTTTTCACAGAAACTTTCTAAAATACAATATGAGATATGACATTAAAGGAGAATATAAGGGGATACGATGTCACAATGATAGACAATGTACAGTTCTCATCCACAGTTTCTGAGAGGCACCAAATAGCCATTCTGTTGGAATCAGTTAACTGACTGGGCAATGCAGTCTATTAAAATTGTTATTGTTGCTATTTTTTTTTTTTAATGAAGCATGCTCACCAAATGTTCTAGTTATTTTGGCATGATATATAGGTTTCCAGAAACAAGATTAACTTTAGTTTGTTGCTCACAAGAAGCCATGAGTACATTTTGTACTTTTGTAAACCTAGCGCTCTCCAAATGGGGTTAGTCCTACAGCTATCTTTAAAATAGTAAATACAGACATAGCTATAAACATGAAAAATGAGGTATGGGCAGACCCAGGATATGAAAGAGATCCATTCCTAACTGTGTCTTTAAGAATTTGTAGGTAAGTCAGAACAGGTGCATATGATTCTAATTCTAATTTAGCCTTACTTTAGTGAAATGGAAGTTTAGACCTTTTCAGTGATTTAAAGGCTATATAATTCAGCAAAGTGATTGTGATGAAGAATTTATTGTGAGGAGTTGGTTCAGTGATTCTAAAGTGAGGGAAAATTTACAGTGTTTCTTATCCACATACTTGAAACAAGATGAAAGCAGCCTTAGAAATTTTTGCCTGTAATCTTGAGCCAGAAAATTCCTGGTTCAATATCCACAGAAGCAATCAGGATATTTCAATTCAAGAAAATGATGCACAATACAGTTTCTGTTTTTTTTTTTTTTTAATATCAGGAATCTCATATATTTTGACTGATAAAATTTACCCTTAATATGCCACAAGTGGTAGATACCTGTTATAGATGATTTTGTAGATGTAATGCTCTTGTAAACTCACTGCTGTCAAGTTTTTTCTGACTCACAGTGACCCTTCCTTGGGTTTCCAAGCTGGTAGCTCTATGGAAGTAGATTGCCCAGTCTTCCTTCCAAGAAGTGACTGGTGGGTTTGAACCGCCAGCCTTCTGGTTAGCAGTTAGATGCCTTAGGCACTATGCCACCAGAGCTCATATAAATATTATTAAATTGCTAATCTTCTCTGCTAATAAATCATTGCCATATTTAGAATTTTGCTTCAGTAGAAAGGATTAAAAATGTGAATCAGGACTATAGGGAAAATCTTCTATAATTTATTTTTCATAAGAATTGAGATTATTCAGAATTCTTTACATTTTGGGGTTTACCATAATATATCATTTTAAGCACTGTGAAAGGGACATCAAATAAGCTTGTTAAAAACTGGCCAAAGCATTATAATCTATTCAGGGAAGTAGAGAAGCAGAATTTTCTCATTTATGAAGAAAGAATTAGAGACAAACACAAGATAGGATAATGCGTTGGCTCTCAGAAAAAAAGAATCTATCTGAATTTGTCAGAATAGGCTTCCAGGAGGAGTCCTAGGGTGGTCCGAATTGTTACCTTTTGGCTGCTAACCAAAAGGTTGGACGTTTGAGTCCACCCAGAGCCAGCTCCAGAGAAAGACCTGGAGGTCTACTCCTGAAATACAGCCCTGGAAACCCTATGGAGCACAGTTCCACTCTGACACAGATAGGGTCACTATGAGTCAGAGTGAAATCCCCCTCCCCCCCAAAAAAAATGCAGGAGAGCTTCCAGGGAGATGTGGGATGGCAGAGCTAGACCCCACGCATAGTTGAGAGAAAGCATGTACCCAAGAAGCCTTTCTGAGACAGAGCATGCACACTAGAATGATGGGAAGAATGGTTTGAAATAGTTTGTGAGACAGACTGAGGTAGTTAGTCCCTGAATGACAGTATGAGAACTGTATACTTTGACAGTAGGCCACAGAACCCGTTTGGGGTTTTTGAATAGGAGAAAGAATTTTAAAAAGATTGCAATGATTACAGTGTGTGGATAGATTGGGGCTGGGAAATGAGAAAATGTGATCAGTTATGACTTGCTTTTATAGGACAGTTAGGATCTTAGGGTAGAGATGAGTCAGAGAAGGAAAAGTAAGAGGAAACTAGTGTTATTAGAAATGGGAGATGTAAAGATTTAAAAATTGATTCAACAGGCATTTATTGAGCATCTATAATGTCCCTTGCACTGTGGAAAATATTTTCACATACATTATCTCATTTAACTGCATCCTATAAGATTGCCACTGTTATCTACATCATTCAGAGGAGGAACTGGAGTATAAAATATCCGAGTTTAAAGTTTGCTTCTTTATTTAGCTTAGCTAGAGGCCAGCATTCAATCCCAACTTTGCATAACTGGGTTATATATCCTTTTATGTGTAAAGTGCAGAAGTGGCACTAGTAGATATCTAAGTTATTTTTCCATTTACATTATTCTAAGATTCTCTTTTTTGAAAGAATCAGGTTCAATTAACCAAAATGTACCATATGAAAGGAGGATGGTTTGATCAACTGAATGGCTTTTAGACATGGTACATTTGGGATAATGGTGTATCGTTGCTGTTGTGTGCTGCCCAGTTAATTTCAACTCATACCAACCTTATATGACAAAGTAGATATGCCCCATAGGGTTTCCTAGGGTATATTATTAAGGTTTTCATAGGTTCAGTTTTATGGGAATGACACTCAAGAATATGTACTACAAATATTTGTGACAGACTATTTTTCATCCAGGAAAATAGTCTGGTGGCATAGTGCCTAAGGCATTTGACTGCTAACCAGAAGGCTGGCGATTCAAACCCACCTGCCACTCCTTGGAAGGAAAATTGAACAATCTACTTTTGTAGTGATACCACCTTGGAAACCCAAGGAGGGGTCGCTATGGGTCAGATCCGACTCAATGACAGTGAGTCTTTTTTTTTTTTTTTTTTTTTAATTTTTTGTCTGGGATTGGTAGGTGAGGGATGGTGGGTGCCATGTTTTCATTCTCAGTTCTACACCACAACTTCAAGGAAGTAGTGGTGGGAAGTCTTCTCTAAAACACCTTACACTGGTATGACATTTTCATAATGTACAGTGTTGCACATTTATCTCATTCATGCCTCACATTCTGATTAAGATCTACAGCTGTGACATATCAAGTTCTGACTCACTCGTTCTCTTTTATTTCTTATCTTAGAGGCAAGTAGAACGTTTGTATTTCAACTCCTGCCACACTTTGCAGGAGTTTCTAGAAGGCCTCTCAAGTCTATCTTTTTCCAGAAAATTTCAACTTTCATAGGTTAAAGAGGATAATCAAAGGAGCTTCGTTTTGCTTGAGGTCCCACTTACATCTCATCCCCTAAATATATGTTAACATTTTTTAGTAAACATAGTATTTATTCTTATACAGAAATGTCAGCTGGATAACTGTAACTCTTTTAATGAGAGTGACACACACACACACACACAGCACTGTAGAGTAGAAGTGCTTTGTGACTTCATGCAGACTGCTCTTTATACTCAGAACAGTTCTCTCTCTAGTTTTCCACTTTCCAATACACTCCTCAGTCATTCAATATTTGCCAAGCAAATTTGGATTGGCTAGTGTCACCAGTTTAAGTCATTCTCAGAGAATCCTTCCTTGATTCTTATTAGCTCTGGTTGGATTCTCTATTCTTTGCTTCTATAGAGCCCTGCACTTCTCTGTCATAGTCTGAGATGCACTTCATTGGACACATTGGTTAATTATCTTCCTATTCTCTTAGAGCCCCTGTGGGTAGATAGGATATCTGTCTTGTGCATTATTCTTTTCCTCAGAGCTATCATAATTGGCTACCACACAGTGCTCAATACATGCTTATTGACTGAAAACCTGAGAATCAGAAGGTAAGGTGTGGTTCCAGTTACATAAGATATTAATTTAGTTGTGTGACCTTAGATAATTCACTTGCTTTATGAACTATTTCCTTTTTTGCTATTATAGAAATAACATATACACAGCCCACTTCGCTGGATCATAATGAAAAGCAACATGATAAATTATGTGAAAATAATTGTGAGGTGTACAGTGCTATGAAATGTTTTATTACTGAGCCACTTAGCAAGTTGGAAATATTCCTTCCATATTGAAATTTTTTTCTAATATTTTACTGGATAATAATGTTGATCACATGGACTGTTTTACCCAGAAAAATGAAGAAAAGGGGCAAGTGATTAGCTTTAATTCACTAGCAAAATATGTGGTGGAGAATACAACTTTTTAAAAAATAAAATAAGAAAATAATAAATCACATGTGCATAAATTTTTACAAGGTTTGGTAATTCTTCCCCCTCCTATCTCTATAACATATTCTCTTAACCCTTGAATCTGTTCCCCCTTGCAAGTCGTAGTTAGCTTGTTAAATCTGGAAAATGTTAGATCCTGTCTCTTCTTCCCCATAATCTGGATTAAATGGATTATTTCCATTGCCTCTAGAATAAACTCTCACCCTTGTAGAAAGGAATGTAAAGTACGATATTTCACAATCTGCTCCCAAACTACTTTTTTACTTCACTCTTCCCTCTACCTTCTGTCCCTGCTGCTCCGGTTCTAAGGCTGTATATTATGCACTGGTCTTATAAACAGTGTTCTTTAAGTACACTATGTGCTCTGAAGGTCTCTGTCATTGGTCTAGAATGCTCTTCTCCTCCATAGCTATTGGAAGGGGAGGAGTCATCTTCTGTGCCAAGCTATGCCACTCCCCACTAAAACAGTCATTCCTTTGTTCTAGAATTCTCCATGGGTTGGGCCCACATCCTCTCATGCCAGCTCTTTCCAGTCAGGGTCTTCTTCCTGTTGTTCTTTGTGTGCACAGACCTGTCCTTCAGTAAATGTTTGAATTGAAGTAATCACGTGTGTAGTTATTGCCTAGGTCAGGTCATTCTGGAAGCACCTTGAGGGGAAAGCCTGCACCTCAGTGGTCTTTATCCCTTTACAGGTGATCAGAAATATTGAGACTGAACTGAATCTCTGCCACTTACAGCCCAGAGCTGAATTTATATGACCCTAAATCAGACTGAGCATAGTGGCTCAGGCACTTACTGCTAACCAGAAGGCTGGCGGTTCAAACCCGCCAGCCACTCCTCGGAAGGAAGATGGGGCAATCTACTTCCGCAGTGATACTGCCTAGGAAACCCACGGAGGGGTCGCTATGAGTCGGGGGCCGACTCGACGGCACACAACAACAACAACAACAACAAATCAGACTGAAGCATGAGAAACTTAGAGTTTGATCTCACAGAGTGTGACCAGGTCTTGTTGTTGCTGTTGCTGTTGCTGGGTGTCATCAAGTTGATTTTTAACTCATAGCAACTGCATATGTCAGAGTAGAATTGCCCCACAGGGTTTTCTAGGCTGTAATCTTTATGCAAGCAGATAGCCAAATCTCTCTTTCATGGAACCACTGGGTTTAAACAACTAACCTCTCCATTAGCAGCCAAACACTTACTCTTCGTGCCACCAGAGCTCCGACTAGGTCTTGACAAGGCATTGATATTATTTGCATCTGAAGAATAGCACAAGTTGTTATTTTCTCAATTGGTGGCTGTCCCTGACAATCTCTTGGACATTATTTATAAGAAGGATATTTCAGTGACTGATTGTGGTGCCTTTTCCAAATCTGTATTTCACCAGTACTGGTTTTATTATAGGTATTTAAAGAACCATAGATCTAAAAATGAAAAATGGTGGGTAAGAAGCAAGAAAAGGCTTGATTATTCACACCTTCATTCTATTAGAAGAAGGGAAATTAGCCACCAATTTAGGAAAAAGTCAAATAATACATGCATAGGAGTTCTTGAGTGGTGCAAACGGTTCATGGGCTCAGCTGCTAACTGAAAGGTTGGCAGTTTGGGTCCACCAAGAGGTACCTTGGAAGAAAGGCTTGGTGATCCATGTCATAAATGTTGGTCACTGAAAAACTCTATGGAACTATGGGGATGCCATGAGTCAAAATTAACTTGATGACAGCTGATAAATCTTGCATGAAATAATATTGTTGTTTGTTGTTATGTACCATCCAGTTAAATCTTACTCATAGAGACCCCTTCTTGAGTTTCCGAGGCGGTATCACTATGAAAGTAGATTGCCCAACCTTCCTTCCAAGGAGTTGCTGGTGGTTTTGAACCCCCAGACTTCTGGTTAGCAGTCAAGTGCCTTAGGCACTATGCTACTAGATGAAATAATATTAGTATTTTAAAAATATTCTTGGTAATAAAAAACAAAACATCATTTTGGAGCTGAAAACCTATTTATTTTAAGCAATTATGGATCAAAAAAATAATCAAGTGTAGTTTTAAAAACATACTTTTTACTGATCCTTTTCATGTTTCCTGGAGGAAATCTGTATATCTTTGTCTTTCTTTCAGAGTAGTTAGTAGATATCATTTGTTACAGTTGAAAATGTGGTTCTTGGTAGTATGATTCATGAAAATTTGAAAATACCAGCATTTTTTTAATGTTGAAAACAATGGAAAAAAGATTGTAAAAGAGAAGATGCATTTTGAGAATTCACAAGGCCAGTAAGGTTTATATTGAAATACTGTCCTGATGACATACTTCTGATAACTTACTGCTACTGACTACCTGGTTTGAGTGGGGCTCTGGAGATCACACATATTCAGCATTTCCCCACATAGATGGGTGGCTCAACAGCCCCTAACCCATCAAGGGAAATTTAGTGACCAAATGACCCCTAATTTGTGAACACTACTCTGTTTCATGAAAACAACAAAATCAACAAAGAAAACAAAGGAGTGCCACAAAAAGAATAGCACCGAAGCAAGAGCCTGGGTTTTGGGCTTAGTTTTGCCACCATGTAATAGAAGTCCCTTTATCTTGCTGGCCTTCCTTCTCCTCATCATTGAGATAAAATGATTATCAACTCTAATCTCCTTTTCAATTCTGACTTCCTGTGCTTCTGGGACATACTAAATGTGTGGGGGAAACACCCAAAGAATTTTTAAAAGCTTGCAAATATATGTAAATGGACAAAGTAGATGACTCATGTTTAATGTAATCATTCCATAATTATTTATTGAGTGCTTGCTATGTGCCTACCATTGCTCACCTTGGTGTTACAGTGGTGACCTGGACTCACTTATAAGACTATACCAGTTGTACAGTTATGTAACTTAAGGGATCATCATTCACATTATATTCTATGTGAGTAGCACTCCTGAGAGACGAGTGATGTGGAACCAGTGCAACTGTATTTGATAGCCATGATGATAAGCAAAAAGACTCATTACCAACCTGTGTTATGCAGACAGCACAACTTGGCTTGCTGAAAGTGAAGATGACTTGAAGCACTTACTGATAAAGATTAAAGACAATTCTGCAGTATGGATTACACCTCAACATAAAGAAAACAAAAGTCCTCACAACTGCACCAATAAGCAGCATCATGATAAAAGGAGAAAAGACAGAAGTCATCAAAGATTTCATATTACTTGGATCCAGAATCAACATTATTGGAAGCAGCAGTCAAGAAATCAGATATTGTATAGCACTGGGCAAATCTGCTGCAAAATACCTCTTTAAAGTGCTGAAGAGCAAAGATGTCTCTTTGGAGACTGTTGTTGTTGTTGTTGTTATGTGCTATCAAGTTGGATCCGACTCATAGCGACCCCTCCTTGGGTTTCTGAGGCAGTATCACTACTGAAGTAAATTGCCCCATCTTCCTTCCAAGGAGTGGCTGGTGGGTTTGAACCGCCAGCGTTCTGGTTAGCAGTCAAGTGCCTTTAGACACGACGCTACCAGAGCTCCTCTTTGGAGACTAAGGTACCCCTAACCCAAGCCATGATGTTTTCAATCACCTCATATGCATGTGAAAGGTGGACAATGAATAAGGAAGACTGAAGAATTGATGCTTTTGAGTTTTAGAAGAATACTGAAAGTCCCATGGACTGCCAGAAGAACTAACAAATCTATCCTGGAAGAAGTGCAGTTCAAATGCTCCTTGGAAGTGAGAATGGCCAGACTTCATCTCACCTACTTTGGTCATGTTGTGAGAAAGCACCATTCCTTGGAGAAGGGTATCATGCTTGGTAAAGTGGAGGGTCAGTGAAAAATGGGAAGACCCTCAATGAGTTAGATTGATACAGTGGCTGTAACAATGGGCTCAGGTATAGCAAGGATTGTGAGGCTGGTGCAGGACCAGGGAGTGTTTCTTTCTGTTGTACATGGGGTCACCGTGAGTCGGAGCTGACTCAACGGCACCTAATAACAACAACTGTCCTTCATGAAGCTTTTGGTCTCCTAAGGTAGATAGACAGTAAATAAATAATCATTCCAATAAATAAATGTAACCATTTTAATGGGTTATTACTGCTCTGCCTGCCACAGTGTTGTTGCTATAGACTGGCCCTATCTGGGCTGAAGGGCAGTGCTGGTCCACTGATGCTGTGACTCTCCTGGTAGAACATGCCCCTACTCAGGGTGTCTATGCTTGGACTCCATCATAGGTGAACATATTGGTTCACACCCATAATTCCAGCTGTAATTACACAGAGTGCAGCCACTGTGCTAGGGTATATAGTGCCAGAAAGGCTCCTGGCCTTAGGTTTCAACTGTTCTGAAACCAGTCCTCCTTATGTGTCTTTAGGTTCTGGGCTGTACTCAGATCATGCCTGACACATTTGCCTTTCCTTCTGTCTTGGTTCTAAAGAAATACAACAAGTGGATGGCCTAACAAACAGGGATTTATTCTCTTACACTTCAGGAGGCTAGAGGTCCAAGTTCAAAGTGCCAGCTCTAGGGACTGGGTGAAGACCCCTTGATCTAGGGCTTTAGCTCTCTGCCTCCTGTGCTAGGCCCACTAGAACTGGAGGCTTTTCTGACTCACACAACTGCTGGCTGCTGAGCCTGACAAAGCCAAGATCGACAGGTAAGATGAACATTCCCATGATAGGCATGCAAGACGTCAGACCACTGGTTCAAGTCCAGGAAAAAGCCGGAGATCATCAGGCAACATGGCAGGCCAAGACTCAGCCGCAGGCAGAGTTCAGATGTGCCTAAAGCTATACCTTCCTCAAAGCTTCCTCATATGTGCTGGAAGCAGGCCACACCCTGAAGGCAACTAATTAGCTGCTCACAGCAGATTCCACCATAGAGTTGATTCCAGTCTCATCATGGGAAATAACTTCATCCAGCTGCTAAGCACTCAAAACCATGGCCCAGCCAAGTTGACACAACCTTAACTACCACACCTTCCAATGAATTTTCTTTTAAGACTTTTCATATCTTTCCATCCTGTGAATGTGTCCAAAGCTACTCATCTCCAAATGTCTTGCCTTTAAATCTTGGGAAGAAGTGGTTAGTTTCTTAGCCTCTTCTTTCCCAGTAGGCACTAGGCTCCATAAGCTTGATGGTCTACCTCTTCCCAAATGACCAGCAACATATAAACCAGGAGGTTTTTATGTGATTTCCTTGGTATATCTCACAACATTCAACTCACTCTACATTTACCAAAACAACTGTCTTACTTCTGTAATGTCTGCTCCAGTGCAACTTAATCTGTTCACTTACACATCACTAAAACAATGAATATGTTATGAAGGCAAGAAAAAAACTGTTTTTGGAGAATGTCTAAGAGGCTCACTCTTGATGCGTTGGTAAGAAGTGTGGATAGTTAGGGAGAGCCTTTGAGAAAATGCACTTTATTATGAGCCTTTAAAGATGAGATCTTTAGGAAGAAAGAGCAGTGTGTGAACACATCGTTACAGGAAAGAACTAGAAGCATTGGAGGGACTGAAAGAAGTCCAGGTAGATGGATTTAAGTGATTAAAAAGGGAGAGCAGCTTCAAGGTGAGGCTGGAGAGATAGGCAGGAGCCAGATATTGCAGAATCTTGTCATTTTTGTTTGAGAGTTTAGATTTTTATCTTAATTACAATGAAAAGGAACTAAAAGCTTTAGATGATGGAGTTATTTGATCAGTTTTATGTATTAAAACGATGTCTCAGGTTGCCTCCAATCTATAGATTGGAAAGGGTGGGACATCAGACCTCTGCAGTCCTGAGGGGATGAGGAAAAACTTCCTGGAATTCCTATTTTAAGTGTTGTCTTACAAGAGGGAAAGAACAGAGCTTTCATAGAATGGGGTGGGCAGGGGGTGGGGGTTCTGTGCAGAGGCATAGAGAAAAAACTGAGCCATCTTTGCTGGGAATGGTAAGTAGATCTGTTGTCACTGGAGTATAATTGAGACTACTGAGAAATATTATGAGCAAAATGGAAATTGAAGGATGAGAAAGGGTAGACTGCCTTAAAAATTAGGAATAAGAATTTATATTCTTATTGTTTTTCTTTACTTTTGTTTCATATTTTTAAAGTAAGAGAGCTCACATTATAAAATTTCTGGATTTATAAAGATCATTTAGTAAATCAGCTCATCTAATGTTTTATCTCTTCCTAGAATATCCTTGGCCAAATTACTTAAGCTTTGCTTTAGTTTTGTTTACAGGAATTTCATTACTTTCTCTAGTGCACAATTATTTTCTTAGAGCCAAGCATTGTTTTGGCTCTTTTTCACACATAATTTTCTTTATTTCTTACAACAAACATGAAATAAGTAGTAGTATTATTTCACCATATTGCAGATAATGAAGAAACTAAAGCTGAAAGAGGTTGAGTGATTTATTCAAAGTAATAGAGCTAGTAAGTGATAGAGATGGGATTCAAAGGCTAAGCTGTTTCTCCCATGCTATGATGCCTCAGATAAGCCCAGTTTATCTTGGTTTGTTCTTTCTATCAGAAAAAAAAAAAAAAATGTTGCTTATTTTGATTGAGCTGGAGTCTGTCTTCCCTTTAGCTTCCATCCGTTGATGCTAAGGGAACACTGCATGATTTAAGGGAGCTCTGGTGGCATAGTGCCTAAGGCATTTGACTGCTAACCAGAAGGATGGTGGTTCAAACCCACCAGCTGATCCTTGGAAGGAAGTTTGGGCAATCTACTTCTATAGTGATACCACCTGAGAAACCCAAGGAGGGGTCGCTATGGATCAAATCCAACTTGACGGCAGTGAGTTTGTTTTTTGTTTGGCTTATATGGAACAATACTAAATTTAAATGGAGACCACTTTTATTTGTAGGAACAATACTAAATTTAAATAGAGACCACTTTTATTTGTAAAGTTGTATTTTGCTATAATTCTATGATATGTATCAAGGAGTTCCACTAAGATAATGATCAGGAGTATAACATGACATTATCTTGACAATATCAGAGAAAGGAGCCATGATTTATTAACTTATTTGTTGTTGTTGTTGTTGTTTGCAATCGAGTCGGCCCCGACTCATAGTGACCCCTCCTTGGGTTTCCGAGGCAGTATCACTACGGAAGTAGGATTGCCCAACCTTCCTTCCGAGGAGTGGCTGGTGGGTTTGAACCGCCAGCCTTCTGGTGAGCAGTCAAGTGCCTTAGGCACTATGCTACCAGAGCTCCTATTAACTTATTTAATAGACTTTTATTGAATATTATTTGTGTTTCAGGTACTGTACCACAACCTGATTGAACAATGGCATGGCCCTTGTTCTCAAGGAATGTGTTGCCTACAGAATAATTTCCAGGAGAATCTTGAGGCTGTGACTGAATAAAACATTATTTTCCATTGCCAATTTTGAATATAGGAACAAATTTGGCATCTATTTAGAATTTATTTATCCATTTATACATTCAGTGAATGTGTATTGAGCACTTACTATGTATCAGGCGCTGTTCTAGGTGCTGGAGATGCAGTGGGGAATGACACAAATGAGCTTCCTGCTCTTAGGGAACTTGCATTCTAGTAGAAGGATAAAGTCAATAAACAAAATAATGAACTGGAAGACAGATGTGATAAATGCTGTTAAGAAAATAAAGCATTATGATGTGATTGAGAAAGTCTGGAGAACTTTTGTAGATTGGATAGTCAGGGAAGATATCTCTGAGAGATAATATTTAAGCTAGGGAAGAACCAGTCATGAACAATTGGAGGAAGAGAATTCCAGGCAGAAGGAACAGCAAAGGTCCTCACTTGGTGTAGTTAAGGGTTCAAAAGAAGACCAGGGTGGCTGAGACTGAAGTAAAATAAAAAATCAGGGTTGCAGGGAAGGTATTGATGTAAAATGAGGTCAGAGAGGACTTTGGAGACAAATGATGTAAAACCATACTAAAGATTTCAATATTATTTTAAGAGAACCACTGGAAATTTTGATGCAGGGACTTGATATTACTGCATTTATGCATTTAAAAGATCTTTCTGGTAGCTCTGTGGAGAATGGATTGCAGGAAGGCAAGAGTGGGAGCAGGGAGACTAGTTAGAAGGCTTTCACAGTAATTCAACTGCCAGAAGACAGCTAGAATTGAGAGGAAGTGGGACATGTTTATGAAGTGTTTTGGCGAGAGTTCACAAAATGTTCCAAAACGTCTCTAACTCCTGTCCTGTGTCTCTGACAGAAGTAGAACCCTCCCTTCCTCTCTTGGAGTTCTGGTAGTGTGTTAGTCAGTTGTTAGAGAGAAACTTCAGGAGTTTATTGAATTGTGCATACAAGTCTTTTCATTTGTCTCCCTAAGAAGGAAGTGACTGCTCCAAGTTTACAGAGCTAGTAACGGGCAGAGTTAAGATGTAAGTTCTATCTAGTAAATGCTTTTTTTTTTTTTTTTCCTTCTGAAACATGAGTCAGAACAGTCAGGCAGAGATACAAAAGTTAGCAATGTATACTGATGAAATAAGAGGATGTCATAAGAATAATGATCCCTATTTAGAAGAAGATCCAGACCAACTTAATTTTCATGCCAGGTTTCAGAAGGAATTTTAGTTTGTTGTGGTTGTTCCTGTTAAAATAGCTCCCATGATTGTTTGTCTCTTCTTGCACTAAACTATGGGAGCAATTTTGAGATTCATATTGCCTACTTTCAAAATTGGGATTTTTTTAGTTGCAAACTAACTTAAAAAAAAAAGGAGAGAGATAAGGGAACTGATTGATTGACATAAATTTTAAGAGTGTCAGGAGTGGCTGTAATCTTATGGATTACCGAAGCCAAGATCTTCTGTGTCTCTCACTTTAGCTTCTTACCACGTATCATAATGCCTCCCTCATTCAGGCCTTGCTTTTAAGGAATCCACCTAAGACGTAGCTTTGCAGCTCATTGGCCTCATCCTGTGCTCTTTTCCGAAGCTCTAAGTTAATTGATTTGTATTTATAACTCACATGTGGGGTTTCAGTTGCAATAAAATTAAATACAATAAAATATTTCATCAAGGATTGTGAGGATGGTGCACAACCAGGCAGTGTTTCATTCTGTTCTATGTAGGGCCACTATGAGTTGCAGTCAACTCAACGGCACCTAACAACAATAACAAAATATGTCAGTGAATATGTCATCTTGAAGCACTGTTTCAATATCATATATCATAGATACTGTATTCTTTCTAAGGGGCCCTGGTGGTTAAAGTTCTTGGCTATTAACCAAAAGGTTGGCAGTTCAAATCCAACAGCCACTCCCTGGGAGAAAGATGCGCAGTCTGCTTCCATAAACACTTATAGCCGTGGAAAGCCTATGGAGCAGTTCTACTGTATCCTATGGGATTGCTATAAATTGGAATTAACTTGATGGCAGTGTTTTATTATTATTATTATTATTCTCTCTTCTTTAATTTTTACTTTGTTTTATGAATACAAGAAATAGTCATAGAGTATCAGGGCCCCACTTCATCTTCAAAGACTAATACAAGTTTTGTTAAGCCATGATTAAAGATTTAGATTCAGGGAGTTTGGCAAAGTGTGTTAAGCATGCAATGCGAGGTTTACAGTGTAAGGTTCCAAAGGTTCAAAAACACAACATTAATACCATGGTGAGGGGACTGGAAAAGGAGAAAGAAGTTCATTCTTGGTTCTTCCATAAAGGGTGAGTTGTGGTTTTAGTTTGACGTTAATCTGGCAACTAATTTTCTCTTTATAAATCAGCAGCTGTGCCAATAACAAACATACTGGGTGGCGAAATTTTGAATTTTTGATGGTAATAATTTCCTCCAAGTATAAACTTAAGGTTTGCCTGGCTCCAGAAGTATATTTCTCAGTAATAGCTTTTGTTCTGTAAAAGACATTAGAGAACATTTTGAAAATGTGTTTTCTAGCATCTGTTTCTAATTAAATTATGCTGAAGATCAACTTTAGGAAAAATGGAAACCTTTCAAAATATCTTCTGACTTCAGAGCTATGGTCTCCTCCCTAAGTTGGTTCTTGGTCACAAACAAAAGAATCTTACAAAGGGTTTATATTCAAAGGATCTTGGAGTTTCCACAGTGTCAATAGGAAGCTGGTAGACCAGGCTTGAAAATCAGGGAGGGGCCAGGTTGTTTTGTGTGCTGAGGCTCAGGCCACACGGCCAAGTTCTTGCTGCAGAACAGTTGCTGCATGCTGCTGGAATGACTCTGGCATCTCAGTACTCCCTCCTTTCACGTCACTCAAGATTCAGAGTCCTGAGAGCAAATGTCTGACTGTTCTAGCTTGGATTATTTACCCTCTTGCTGTACCAAGCTGTCAATAGAGGAAGAATCAGGTGCCTCTGGCATCTGGTTTCTGGAGTGTGAGGTGATAGTGGAAAATAAGTGCTGAGATTTCTCTCCCAGCCAGCCCACAGAGAAAAAAAGAGTTCTCCCAAACTGGGGTATTACTAATAAGAAGTGGGAGCTTATTTGTTGCTGTCTTAAAAATGTTATGACAGTAAGGTATCTTTCAAGTGTGTATTTGTGTGTGTGTGTGTGTGTGTCTGTTCATGTATATATATATATATATATATATATATATATATATATTTATGTATTAAAAGATGAAATGGCAGAAAAACTGATAATCAGGAAGTTGAAGAGATCTGAGAGAAAAAAGAGAGAGCAAAAGGACTTCTATTTCTTGGATGCCTACTATGTATAGGCACTTGAGAATTATTATGTTAAACCCTTTATATATATTATCTAAGTTAATCTTTTCAAAAATTTATGAGCTCAGTAATCTTCAACCCCAGTTTTCAGTTGCACATACTAAGGTTCAAAAGATTACACAGAGAAGTAGTGTCAGATGGAGGCATAGTCAGACATTTCATAATATTCCTCTTATAACAAAGATTCAAGAAAACAAGTGAGTAAGATATAGATGATGACTATGGAACCCTGATCATCAAAGACAAGTCTGAAGAATTGGATCAAGTGCCAAGTGGAAGGAGAGACTGTACAAAAACAGTGGACATGGAGAAGTATGATCACTGGAACGCTGTCAGACAAAACTGCACAGTGTGGCCATATTGAGACAAAGCAAGCAGCATCCCCAACTAAAACCCTCATTGCCTGGTGCAGACAAACAAGAGTGATTATGCACCACATCAGAGCCAGGCAGGAGTGTCCCCGACCCTACGGAAGTTGAGTGAGTTCACCTCACCCACCCCATCCTGCCAAACCTCTCACCCATTTGCCCCCTGCACATGATCTCAGTCCAGCAGCATCCACCAGTATTCTGTCCCTAGATTTGGGGGTCCAAGGACTGGTGCTTGCCCCTTTGCTCAGCCACTCATACTAGGGACCTGCAGACTGGTGGTGCCAGACTCTCTGCCTAGCCACTGCCACTGGGCTCCCATAGAAGAGTGACATCCCTTCTGCACACCCAACTGTGCTGGGAGCCCATGAACTGGGATGTGCCTGTTCCTATGCCTAACCACCCATGACAGAATCCCAGACTAGTGGCACCTCTTATTCATTTTCCTTCTAGCCACCTCTGCTGGGGATCCAAGGACTGGTGACACATTATCATAACACCTACTGGGCAGGGGCAAACCCTTCTAGTGGGCACCTGTGAACTGGTGACCCTCCCCCCTTTATCACCACCCCTGCAACCAGAGGCTTGTGCTCACTCTGACCACCCCAGGCATTCCTGCCCACCCAGGACAATTGGTGAGAGTTTCCATACATCTCACCCAGTGACTAATGACTGGGCACCCTTGCCCTGACTACTTGGCAACCAGCAGTGCACACCCAGAACTTCCAACCTAGTGACTAATGAGAATGCTCCCTGAACCCACCACAGATGACCAGGTGAACAGGCACATCACCTCACCAGAAACGTCGGCTATGCCCTCACCTGCCCCACAAGATCAGTGAACAGAGATCTGTGCTTGCACACCCAGCTGCTGCCCTACTCACTCAAAGACAGGTAGTGAGATTTCCAGTGCAGCCAAACTAGTGACTAGAGTCATAAGCATGCCCTGCCTACTCAGATATATAAAAATAAGACAAAACAAAAAATCAGGAATGCAGTAAACAAACATACAATAAATAAATAAAATAACACCTTAACACTTAGGAGACAACTGACAATACCAAATCACATAGAGAAGCAGGGCAAGATAGCTCCAGCAAGTGACCAAAATAGGGAACCAGAAAACCTACTGAAGAAAGAAATAGTAATGGAACTACCTGATAAAGAATGCAAACAATTAAATATAAGGTTCTTCAAGAGATCTAGAAAGAGATCAAGGAAAACAGAGAAAACTAAGGAAAACACAGACAAAGCAATGGAAGAATTCAAGAAAACAACATAGGAACAAAAATGATCAAATAAATAGACATTTAGAAACCACACAAAAAACAGCAACTAGAAATCCAAAAGATTAACTGCAAAATTTGAGAAATAGACAATCAATTAAAAAGATATAGGAGCAGAATTGAATCAATGACGACTGGATCAGCGAATTAGAAGAGGAATCTCTTAACATCAGTTTGTTTGAGAAAGATCAGAAAAAAGAATGAAGAAAGCCTAAGAATTAAGCGGGACACTATCAAGACAAAAAATTATGTGTAGTTGGATACCAGAATAGGAGGAAGCAAAAACAACAACAACAACAAGAAATACTACAGAGAGAAGTGCCAAAGATCTGCTTGCAGAAAACTTCCAAAATATCATGAAAGATGATAAGATATCCATTCAAGAAGTTCAACAGATAGACCCCAAAAGAAAGCCATGTCATAATCAAACTGACCAAAACCAAAGACAAAGTAAGAATCCTGAGAGCAGTTTGGGAAAATGAATAGTTACCAACAAAGGGGAACCAATAAGACTAAACTCTAATTACTCAGTCAAAACCATGCAGACAAGAAGGCAATGGGCTGACATATACAAAACCTTACAAGAAAAACATTGCCAATCAACAATTATATAACCAGCAAAATTATCTTTCAAATAAGATAGCAAAATTAAGACAGTTCCAAATAAATAGAATGAAAGAGATCTGTAAAAACCAGACCAACCTTACAAGAAATATTAAAGGGAGTCCTTCTGATAGAAAGCCAACCCATCAGATGATGACCTGTGAAGATGATGCAGGACAAGCATCAGCCATATGCCAACCCAGATAAATAATTCTCAAAAATAAAACAGAGCTAAAAGATTGAAAACAGAGAATCAGAAATGTCAGTAAATGATGACAATGTCCAAACAAAGAGGGGAACTATATGGTGTAGAACTTTCATATGAAGAGGAAATCAAAGAAATATCAAGAAATTAAATAATGCTTTAAACTTCGGAGGATAAAGATAAATTTCAAGGTAACCAAAAAGAAATTTAGCAAATTTACTCATCAAAATAAAAAAGAGAAATGTAAAGACTCAATAAACTCAAAATCAGCAACAGTGATAGAAAGGAAAGGAAAATATATAACCAAAAAGATCTCAGCACATTAAACAATTAAAATAGAAAATTAAACAGAAGAAAGTGTCAACACCATATGCACACACACACACAAGTGCAACAAAATTACAGCAGTAAAATCAAAACTATTGTAATCATACTGAATGTAAATGGCTTAAATGAATTAGTAAAGAGACAGAGAGTGTCAGAATGAATTAAAAAACATGATCCATCAATATACTATCTACAAAGACACACAGTATGGGATAGTGTATGAGAGTACACCCACAAGTGTGTGTGTGTGTATACACACACACACAGATAGAGAGAGAGAGATGTGCGGCAGAGGATATTTCTATGTACATATTTGTATGTGTTGCAAATATAGCCATGTATATTTTAGAACATACAGGGGGCAGATATGGAAACTTCTTAGCCATAACCAAACATTTTGAGGGAATGAGTCACTGGGCTTGGGGGTTTAGGATCTTATTCTCAAGGAACATCTAGGTCAATTGACTTAATATAGTACATAGAGACAATGTTCTACATTCTACTTTGGTGAGTAGTGGCTGGAGACTTAAAAGCATGTGAGCAGCTATCTTAGATGGCTATTGGTTTCTCCTTGTCTGGAGCAAAGAAGAGTGAAGAAAATCAAAGACTGAAAGAAACAATAGTCCAGAGGTCTAATGGACTGCATGAACCAGTCTCTGCTAGCCTGAGACCAGAAGAACCAAAGGATGCCTACCTTCTACTCTGATTGGGATCACTGTAGATGATCCTGGACAGAGTAGGAGAAAAATACAGAACAAAATTCAGATAACAAAAAGACCAGAATTAGTAGTCAGATAGAGACTATGGCCCTTAGACGTCTTCATACCTGGAACTGAACCCACTCCTGATGATCACCATTTAGCTAAACAATTGTTGTTGTTGTTAACATACAAAAATCAGTTGGATTCCTCTACACCAGCAAAGAGATTGCTGAAAAATAAATGAGGAAATCAATACCATTTACAAAACTACCAAAACAATTAAATACTTGGGAATAAATCTTACCAGGGATTTATTTGGTACAAAAGACCTGTACAAAGAAAATGACAAAACACTACTTCAAGAAACCATAAGAGATCTGAGATCTACATAAATGGAATAACATACCATACTTGTGGATAGGAAGGTTGAACATTGTGAAAATGTCAATTCTACCCAAAGCAATCCATATATTCCATGCAATCCCAGTCCAGATCCCATCAACATTCTTTAAGGATATGGAAAAAACCAATCACTAATTTTATATGGAAAGGAAAGAAACCTCAGATAAGCAAACACTATTGAAGAAGAAGAACAAAGTAGGAGATCTCACACTCTTGGATCTCAAAACCTACTATATGGCCACAGTGGTCAAAACTGCCTGGTGTTGGTACAATGACAGACACATAGATCAATGGAATAGAATTGAGAACCCAGAAGTAGATCCATCAACCTATGGTTGGCTGATCTTTGACAAAGGGCTGAAATCCATTAAATGGGGAAAAGATTGTGGGTTTAACAAATAGTGCTGGCAAAACTGAATATACATTTGCAGAAAAATGAAACGATCTATACGTCACACCATACACAAAAACTAACTCCAGATGGATCAAAGACTTGAATGTGAAACCTAAAACTATAAAGTTCCTCAAGGAAAAAATAGGGGCAAATTTAGGAGCCCTAATATATGGCAGGGAGCACTGGAGCATAGTGCCTAAGGCATTTGAATGCTAACCAGAAGGCTGGTGGGTCAAACCCACCAGCCACTCCTTGGAAGGAAGGTTGGGCAATCTACTTCCATAGTGATACTGCCTTGGAAACCCAAGGAGGGGTCGCTATGAGACGGCTCCAACTCAGTGGCATAAAACAACAACAACAACAATATATGTCATAAATAGACTATCAACCATAACCCAAAATGCACAAACAGCACAAGATAAACTAGATGAATGGGACCTTCTAAACATTAAATTTTTATGTGCTTCCAAAGACTTCTCCAAAAGAGTAAAAAGAACCTAGATTGGAAAAAAACATTTGGCAATGATATATCTGACAAGAGACTTAGCTCTAAAATTTATATAAACACCAACCCCTCAATAACAAAAAGACAAATAATCCAATTAAAAAATGGACAGAATACGTGAAAGACACTTCACCAAACAGGATGTTCAGGTGGCCAACAAACACATGAAGAAATGCTCACAATCACTAGCCATTGTTATGTGCCATGGAGTTGTACCCGACTCATAGAGACCCCTCCTTGGGTTTCCAAGGCAGTATTACTACAAAAGTAGATTGCCCCATCTTCCTTCTGAGGAGTGGCTGGTGGGTTTGAACCGCCAGCCTTCTGGTTAACAGTCAAGTGCCTTAGCCACTATGAGAGATGCAAATCAAAACAATAATGAAATACCATCTTGCCCCAGCACTAGTAGAAAATTTCAATGAGACAGAAAGTAAATTCTGGCAAGGATGTGGAGAGATTGGGACTGTCATCCGCTGCTGGTGGGACGTCAAATGATTCAACTACTGTGGAAAGCAGTATGGTGATTCCTTAAAAAGTTTGAATTAGAAATACCATTTGACCTAGCCATTCCATTACTAGGTATATATTATCCTAAAGAAGTGAGAGCCAAAACCAAGAACAGATATATGCACACCCATGTTCATTGCAGCACTATTTCCAATAGAAAAAAGATGGAAACAACCTAGGTGACCATCAACAGAACAATGGATAAGCAAAGTATGGTACATACACACAATGGAATACTATGCAACCCTAAAAAATAATGTAGAATCTGCAAAACACTGCATAACGTGGATGAACTTGGAGGACCTTACACTGAGTGAAATGAGTCAGTCCCAGAAGGATAAATATTATATTAGTCTGTTATTGTAAAAAGTCAAGGAAAGGTTTATATATGGAAGGAAATTTTCTTTATTGGTTACTAGGGTTGGTGGGGAGAGGAAACATTGCTAGATAGGTAGAGACAAGTACTGATTTGGGTGAAGGGAAGGGCAATGTTCCAAATGTGAGTGATCAACACGGTGGCACTGAGGAAGAGAAAGACATAGAGAGGTGATGGGAGCTACAGACAACAAAGATGAACCCTTTTGCACATACAGTACTGCATTGTCAGTGATGGTAAACATTGATCTATGGGTGGATAGAAGGTTAGACAGGCTGAATGATTAGGTATGTCTATGCAGGGGAATGTGACCATGATCATACATAGAGTTGGCAGACAATGTTTCTACAAGTGTATTTGTATGTTCTGTATGAATTTCCAGGTATATAGTAGTATATAGTAGAGCTGACAAGGGACAAGGTTGTAGTCACTTCTTGGCCACAGCCAGTTACATGATGAGAGCAAGTAGTTGCACCTGTGGGTGTGGGACCATGGTCGCAGGGGACATCAAGCTTGATTGGCATAATGTGTTACACAAAAATGTTCTGCATCCTACTTTGGCAAGTAGCAACTGGGGTCTTAAAAGCTTGAAAGCAACCATCTAGATGCATTGATGGGTCTTTCCTCATCCAGAGCAAAGTAGAATGAAGAAAACCAAAGACACGTGGAAACAATTAGTCCAAGGGACTGGTATACCATGCGATCCTCAGCCTACATGACTATGAGACCAGAATAACTAGAGGATGCCCAGCTATCACTGTCAACCACTCAGAAGGGGATACATGTAGGAGATCCAGGATAGAGTGGGAGAACAATGTAGAACAAAACTCAAAATCATTAAAAAAAAAAAATGGGGACCAGGTTTTCTGGTCTGATAGAGCCTGATGGAGCCCCTGAGCCTATGGCCCTTAGCTGCCCTTCAGGTCTGGAATTGAACCCATTCCTGTAGCTTCCAGCCAAACAAATAAAAAGCATATGAGCTGAACATTTACCTTAGGTAAATACACTGCTTGGAGAGATCAACCATGGGATAATAGAAGGGCTGTATATACACAGGGAGACAGCTCCTGTGCTGTCCTGTGCTGGGGACAGCAGTGCATGGGAGAGAAGGACACAGGAAAGAGGTAATTATGGGGAAGAAGTGGGAAGAGAGCTGTTGCATTGTGGGAAATTGCAGTCAATGTCATGAGATGAAGTATATGTGAACTTCTGTATGGAAAATGAATTTGCTCTATAAACTTGCACCCAAATCAAAATAAAAAGTTTTAAAAAAATCAAAACAATTGTTGTTGTTAGGTGCCATTGAGTTGGTTTTGACTCAAAACATCCTCTTGTACAATAGAATGAAACACTGCATGGCCCTGTGCCATCCTCACAATCATTGCCATGCCTGAGCCCATTGTTGCCGCCACTGTGTCAATCCATCTCACTGAGCATCTTCCCTTTTTTTCTTTCACATTCTGCTTTACCAAGCAGATATCCCTCTCCAGGGAAGAGTCCCTCCCGATAACGTAATCAAAGTACAAGAGACGAACGAAGTCTGACCATTTTCATCTCCAAGGAGCACTCCAGCTGTACTTCTAACACAGATTTGTTCATTCTTCTGGCAGTCCATGGTACATTCAATACTCATCAGATGATGTTTCACTGCCATTCATAAGGTTTTCAGAGGCTTTTTTTTCAGAAGTAGATCCCCTCTTTCTTCTTCTTAGTCTGTCTTAGTCTGTAAGCTCTGCTGAAACCTGTCTACAAAGGGTGACCCTGCTTATATTTAAAATGCCAGTGGCATAGCTTCCAGCATCACAGCAACACATGCAACCACAGTGCGACAAACTGACAGACAAGTGGTGTCAAACAACAGAAAGACCTACGAAGTGCACAATAACACCCTTGAGGAACATACTCCTTAGAACAATCAACCATAGGAGACCATAAAAGAAGCATTTGCCCAGAGACAAAGTTCACAAGGTGGGAATGGGCAGAAAAGAAAGATGAATAGAAATGAGGAACTCAGAAAGTGAGAAGAGTGCTGTTATATTGGGAGGGTTGCAACTGAAGTCACGAGACAAAATGTGTATAAATTGTTGAATGGGAAACTATAAACTTTCACCCAAGTCACAATAAAATATTATAAAAAGAAAAGGATTATACAACTTCCCTGTCATACACTGAGTAATTGGTTGGCCTTGTACTTCTTAATGCTATAATGTTCTGCTTCATATTTATCACTTCATTATTAGTGACTTACAACATTTTCAGATTGCACCACTGAAAATGTTTTGCAAAAAAGAACAGATTGACTGAACTAATCAAGAATCACAGAAACTGTCCAGGTCAAATAATCATTGTAGTTAAAGATCCACTGCAGAGTCTCATTAATTGATTGGCCTTCTAGAGCTTGGGTTTCTAGGGAACATATTTTGGAAATCCTTATGGAGGGTGATGAGAATTTTCACTGATCCAATAGTATCTGTTTATGGATTCTAAACACCAGGATGTCTGCAGTTTCAGAGGTATATTTTCTGTAAAGTTGCGGCATCCATTTCATGCAGTTTTATGTGTCTGTTCAGTCTTAGAACACTCACATACAGTGATAAAGTTTTACTAGGCAAACATTTTTCAGCTAGTAAAATTCACAAATATTATTCTTTTCACTAAACTATTTATATGACAAATACAACTGTTTATTGAGTTCTCTTTTCTTAGTGGGAAAGTGTTTGACTACAGTCAACATTAGAGAATTTGTTTTGACACTTTAAAACTTCCAACATGATACATTGCCATTAGGATTCTTGCAAACCTGATTTCATCTTTCTTTCTTTCTTTTTCATAATTATAGAGAAGAGAAAGAGCCTTAGAAAACCTTGATGGAACCACAGTGGCTTTCTAACATGGAATTCTGATTTGTAACTATCTAGTACTCTTTCCCCCAGTTCACATGCTTTCAGATTCCTAGTTTAGCCTTCAAGATCTTTAGGGATTTGGCAACACTTACTGGCCCTCCCCCAGCACCTTTTCTTTCAGACATAAAAATCAATTTGCAGTTCCCCGAATAGCTCACACAGTTTCACAAACTTAGAAGGGCAAAATTGCTATCAAAATTCTCCACAAGCATCAGCTATTTGGTGATTCTAGAAGCTCATTTATAAGTCCCTCATCTCTACTCTGTGGCATAAACAGATAAGCACTCAGCTCCCAATTGAATGATTGGTACCTCTACCCAGGGTTCATTAGAAGACAGGCCTGGCAATCAACTTCAAAGAGATCAGAGCCATTGGAAATCTCATGGAACACAGTTCTACTCTGAAACACAAGAGTCTGCCATGAGTTGGAATCAACTCTATGGCAACTGGTTTGTTTTGTTTTTTGCCTCACTACTCCATTGCACCTGTGCACACCTTCACCATAGTACTTAATTATGCGCAGTTATGTTTATAATGAGGAGCTCTGGTAGCATAGTGCCTAAGGCAATTGGCTGCTAACCAGAAGGCTGGTGGTTCAAACCCACCAGCCACTCCTAGGAAGGGAGGTTGGGCAATCTACTTCTGTAGTGATACTGCCTTGGAAACTCAAGGAGGGGTCCCTATGAGTCGGATCCAACTTGATGGCACATAACAACTACAACATGTTTATAATGACAGTAAGGATGACTATCCAAAGTAGGTGAATGCTTACTTTGCAAAGGAGCTGCACTAAGCATTTCAGACATAATCTTATTTCCTTCTTTCAACAACACTAAGAGAATACTATTATCTCTATTTTCAGAAGAGGAAACTGTTTTTGAAATATTCAGTGACTTTCCCATGGTGACAAAGCTAATAAGAAGCAGAGCTGTCATTTAAATCCAGATTTGTCTGATTATAAAGCCAAGGTTAGCCACTAAGCATAATATCATGCCTCTTGTAAATATCCATTAATATGCCCAATTCACCTATAAACTGTAAACTGCTTAAGATCAGAGACCTTGCCTTATTTGTCTATAAACCTTCCTGGCCCATAACAGCCACTCAATAAATGATTGTAGGATGAACTGAGAAAGGAAGATATGATAAAATGAAAAGGATATTGGATTTGAAATCAGAAGATAAAGCTATATATCCTGGCCTTAGGACTTTTACATATATTGTTATCAGGTACCATTGAGTTGGCTCTGACTCATAATGACCTTATGTACAGTAGAACCCAACTTTGCCCTGTCCTATACCATCCTCACATTCCTTGCTGGGCTTGAGCCCATCATTGCAACTACTCATTGAGGGTTGTGGTGGTTAAGTTTGTGTGTCAACTTGGCTGGACCTAGTTGAGTGGCTGGACAGCTGGATATAGTATTCCCCATGATGAGACTGGTAATCAAGTCCATGGTGGAATCTACTGTGAGCAGCTGTGTAGCTGCCTTTGGGTATGTGGTCTGCTTCCCGTATATAAGAATCAGCTTTGGGAATGGTCTCTAGCTTATGGCATGCTTGAACCCTGCATGTAGCCATATCATTGTTCAGCAGCCTGCCATACTCTGCCAACCTTGGGACTTTCAATGGACTTGAGTAAATGGCCTGCCGTGTGGTTTGGTAACATCAGGACTATGCCTTTTTACTTGTCAACCTTGGGCTTGTCAGTCTCAGCAGTCAGCAGCTGTCTGAGTGAAGAAAAGCCTCTAGTTCCAGTGGGCTGGGAGCAGGAGGCAGAGCTGAAGCCCAAGGTTGAGGGGCTTTCACCCAGCCCCTAGAGCCTAACACTTTGAACTTGGACTTAAAGCCTCCAAACTGTAAGAGAATAAATTCCTGTTTGTTCAGCCATCCCATTTGTGATGTATTCTTGTCAGAGCAGTACTAGGTAACCAGAACAAGGGTCTTCCCCTTTTTCATTGACCCTCTACTTTACCAAGCATGACATCTTCTCCAGGATTGATCCCTTATGACATGATAAAAGTAGGTGAGATGAAGTCTGCTCATTCTTGCTTCAAAAGAGAATTCTTGCTGCACTTCTTTAAGGACAGATTGTTCA
This sequence comes from Orycteropus afer afer, assembly GCF_000298275.1. Taxonomy (NCBI): domain Eukaryota; kingdom Metazoa; phylum Chordata; class Mammalia; order Tubulidentata; family Orycteropodidae; genus Orycteropus; species Orycteropus afer. The sequence goes on along the minus strand of NW_006921800.1, from coordinate 4,010,082 downwards.
TTCTTCTAGCTGTCCGTGGTATTTTCAGTATTCTTTGCCAATACCACAATTCAAATGCATCAACTCTTCTTTGGCCTTGTATATTCGTTGTCCAGATTTCACATGCTTATGAGGTGACTGAAAATACCAAGGGTTGGATGAAATGTACCTTAGTCTTCAAAGTGACTTCAAAGTGATATATTAGATAATTTTTAATCTTCACATAGATCTTGCAAGGTAGGTGATATTTATCCTAGGTTGTTTTTTTTTTTTTTTTTTGAAAGAAATGAAGCTTAGCTGGATGAGCAACTTGCTGTAAGCCCACAATGTAAATGTTATTGCACAAATGAATTAAAGTCTTTTTGCTTCCAAAGATACTAATCTGTATCATATCTAATGATTAATGGGAACTATTTATACAGTAAAACTTGTAAATATTTTAAAAATATTTAAATATATTTAATAATAAAAATACTTAAAAATATACTTTTCCCCTTTTTGTTATTTTTACTCAGTTTCCACATTGTTGTTAGCAATAAAAATTTTTCAAAAAATTAAAAAATAGCTTTAGGATAGGAAATAATCACCCATCTATCAGTTTGTTATACTGTGATTGGTTGGATAATTGCTATGATACTGGAAGCTACGCCATCGATATTCAGAATACCAGCAGAATCACCCATCAGGATAGATTTCAGATTAAAATTGACAGGGAAGAAAGGCTTGGAAATTAATGTCTGAAACTTATCCAGTGATAACATTTTGATCAGAGCAGAAAATTGTCTGATATAGTGCTGGGGGATGATCCCCTAGGTTGGAAAGCATTCTTGAAATGACAACAAAGAGCTTTTAAAATCAAATCATTAAAGGTAATTTTCCAAGATCTGCCCTAGGAACCTAAGTAGTGTAGTAAAAATTTTCTTCATTGAAATTACATATTAAAGAAAGCACTCATGGATTCAGTTGTTGGGGTGTGTTCATCTTTTCATGTTCTTTTTGTGTGCCATCAAATCAATTTTGACTCTGAATAGAACAGAGGAGAACTGCTTCATACGGTTTTCTAGGCTGTAATCTGTGTAGGCAGATATCCAGATCTTTTCTCCCTTAGAGCAGCTGGTGTGTTCTAACTGCTGACCTTTCAATAATCAGCAGAGCTCTTAACCATTCTGCCACCAGGGCTCTTTTCATCTCTTCATAGGAGGTGAGGCTGTAATCCTCATAGTGTTTGAGTGGGAAAAAGATGTTTCTTTTTCATGTTTGCATCCTTTAGCTCCCATTATTTGTTTTGCTATCAGACCAAATAGTACAAACAAACAAACAAACAAAATCAAACCCACTGCCATGGAGTCAGCTGCAACTCATTGCGACCCCACCTTGGGTTTCTGAAGCAGTGTCACCACAGTAGCAGATTGCCCAATCTTCCTTCTGAGGAGTGGCTGATGGGTTTGAACCACCAACTTTCTGGTTGGCAGTCAAATGCTCCCAACCAAATAATAGTGATAGTAGTAATCCAAATAAACCAACAGTTGAGACAAAAGCCACAGTTTAAGGGAGCAAAACACTGAAGATGAACAATTGGTTACAATTTCCAATTTTCCTGAATCACAAATAATGTGAATTTAATCTTCTTTAAACTTCCCTCAAACCTAGTAAAAATTGTAAGGTAACCATAATTTAATTCATAGTTTAAAGTCTGATCTATTGAAAAAGCAAGATATTTTCTTCAGAAAAAAAAATCAAAACCAAACTCACTGCCCTCAAGTCAGATCCAACTCATAGTGACCTGCCCTTGGGTTTCTGAAGCGATATCACTACGGAAATAGATTGACAGTCTTCCTTCTGAGGAGTGGCTGGTGGGTTTGAACTGCCAGCCTTCTGGTTAGCAGTCAAATGCCTTAAGGTTTACAATTTGTAATGTAAGTATCACATGGAATTTAATGGTCTTTACAGGTCACCTATGTATTGAGTGACAGGAAAGAGTGATTGTGAAGATGTATTACAATGCCGTTACATAAATGTTAATGGATAATAGTGTTGAAAAGGGACCTGTGCTCCTCTTGGACCCAGCAAGTTACCATTCTGTGATACATCATAACCATACTCTTCCTAGTTGAATCTAAGAAACAATGTAGGGATCTTTTATACTTTTATTTTTTTTTGATTAGTCTTAACATTTGAAATAATAAAACAAGGATAATGACTAACATATAGTGTTTACAATGAGTCACCACCAATCATCTGTCAGTTTGTCATACTGTGGTGGCTTGCATATTGGTGTGAGGCTGGAAACTATGCTACTGGTATTTCAAACACCAGTAGGGTCACCAATGGTGGACAGGTTTCGGTGGAGCTTCTAGACTAAAATAAACTGGAAAAAAGGAAGGGGCCATCTACTTCTCAAAGAATTGGCCAGTGAAAACCTTATGAATAGCAATGAAACACTGTCTGGTACATTACTGGAAAACTTTATGAATAGCCCTGAAACATTATCAGATATAGTGCCAGAAGATGAGCCCTTCAGGTCAGAAGGCTCTCAAAATACACTGGGGAAGAACTTCCTCCTCAGAGTAGAGCCAGTTTTAATGTTATGTGTGGAGTAGAGCTTTTGGGACCTTCATTAGCTGATGTGGGAAGACTCAAAATGAGAAGAAACAGCTGCAAATATCCATTAATAATCGGAACATGGAACATACAAAGTATGAATCTAAGAAAACTGGAAGTTGTCAAAAATGAAATGGAATGCATAAGAACTGATATCCTAGGCATTAGTGAGCTAAAATGGACTGGTTTTGGCCATTTTGAATCAGACAAACATATGATCTACTATGCCTTGAATGACAAATTGAAGAAGAATGGTGTGGCATTCTTTGTCACAAAGAATGTTTCTAGATCTATCCTGAAGTACAATGCTGTCAGTGATAGGGTAATATCCATACAGCTACAAGGAAGACCAGTTAATACCACTATTATTCAAATTTATGCAGCAACTACCAAAGCCAAAGATGAGGAAACTGAAGATTTTTACCAACTTCTGTAGTCTGAAATTGACCAAATATGCAATCAACATGTGTTGATTATTACTGGTGATTAGAATTCAAGAGTTGGAAACAAAGAAGAATCATCGATAGTTGGAAAATAGGGCCCTGGTGATATAAATGATGCTGGAGATTGCATGGTAGAATTTTGCATGACCAATGACTTATTCATTGCAATTACCTTTTTCAACAATATAAACGTTGGCTATACATATGGACTTCACCAGATGGAGCACACAGGAATCAACTTGACTACATCTGTGGCAAGAGGCAATGGAAAAGCTCAATATCTTCAGCCAAACAAGGCCAGGAGCTGACTGTGAACAGAGCATCAGTTGCTCATGTGGAAGTTCAAGTTGAAGCTGAAGATAACTAAAACAAGTCCATGAGAGCCAAAATATGACCTTGAATATATCCCTCCTGAATTTAGAGACCAATAGATTTGGTATAGATGCATTGAACACCAGTGACCGAAAGCCAGAAGTATTATGGGGTGACATCAAGAACATCATCCATGAAGAAAGCAAGAGATCATTAAAAAGAGAAAGGAAGAAAAGACCAAAATGGATGTCAGAAGAGACTCTGAAGCTTGCCCTTGAGTGAATAGTAGCTAAGGAAAATGGAAGAAATGACAAGATAAAAGAGCTGAACAGAAGATTTCAAAGAGCAGCTCAAGAAGAAAAAGTCAATTTTAATGAAATGTGCGAAGACCTGGAGTTAGAAAAACAAAAGAGAAGAACACTCTCAGCATTTCTCAAGCTGAAAGAACTAAGGAAAAAATTAAAGCCTCAGGTTGCAGTATTGAAAGATTCATGGGCAAAATATTGACTGATGCAGGAAACATCAAAAGAAGATCGAAGGAATATATAGAGTCACTGTACCAAAAGAGTTGGTCGATGTTCATCCATTTCAGGAGGTGGCATACAATCAAGAACCAATGGTACTGAAGGAAGAAGTCAAAGCTACACTGAAGGAACTGGTGAAGAACAAGGTTCCAGGAATTGATGGAATACCCATTGAGGTATTTCAACAAATGGATGCCGTGCTGGAGGCACTCACTCATCTATGCCAAGAAATTTGGACGACAACTACCTGGCCAACTGACTGGAAGAGATCCATATTTGTAGCCATTCCAAAGAAAGGTGATCCCACAGAATGTGAAAATTATGGAACAATATCATTATCACACACAAGTAAAATCTTGCTGCAGATAATTTAAAAATGGTTGCAGCAGTATATTGATAGGAAACTTCCAGAATTCAAATTGGGTTCAGAAGAGGATGTAGAATGAGGGATATCATTGCTGATGTCAGATGGATCTTGCCTGAAAGCAAAGAATACAAGAAAAATGTTTATTTTTTATTTATTTATTTTTTACTATGTAAAAGCATTCTATTGTGTGGATCATAACAAATTATGGATAACATTGAGAAGAATGGGTATTCCAGAACACTTAAATGTGCTCATAAGGTACCTGTACATAGACCAGGAGGCTGTAATTTGAACAGAACAAGGGGATACTGCATGGTTTAAAATCAGGAAGGGAGTGTGTCAGTGTTGTATTCTTTCACCATACTCATTGAATTTGTATGCTGCACAAATAATCTGGGAAGCTGCATTATATAAAGAAGAGCATAGCATCAGGATTGGAGGAAGACTCATTAACGACCTGTGATATGCAGACAACACAACCTTGTTTGGTGAAAGTGAAGATGGCTTGAAGCATTTACTGATGAAGATTAAAGACTACAGTCTGCAGTATGGATTACACCTCAACATAAAGAAAACAAATGTCCTCACAACTGGACCAATAAGCAGCATCACAGTAAATGGAGAAAAAGCTGAAGTTGTAAGAGATTACATATTGCTTTGGTCCACAATCAGCGCTCACGGAAGCAGCAGTCAGGAAATCAGAAGACATATTGCACTGAGCAATTCTGCTGCCAAAAACCTCTTTCAAGTGCTGAAGAGCAAAGATGTCTCGTTGAAGACTAAGGTGCATCTAACCCAAGCCATAGTATTTTCAATCACCTCATACAGATGTGAAAGCTGGACAATGAATTAGGAAGATTGAAGAAGAGGTGACGATGCTTTTGAGTTGTGGTGTTGGCGAAGAATACTCGACGTCCCACGAACTGCCAGAAGAACTAACAAATCTATTCTAGAAGAAATGCAGCTAGAATGCTCCTTGGAAGCAAGAAATGAGAAGACTTCATCTCAGCTACTTTGGCCATGTTGTTAGAAGGGACCATTCCTTGGAGAAGGACATCATGTTTGGTAAAGTGGAAGGTCAACAAAAGAGGGGAAGGCCCTCAAGGAGATGGATTGACACAGTGGCTGCAAGGATGGGCTCATGTATAGCAAGGATTGAGAGGCCGGTACAGGACCGGGCAGTGTTTCATTCTATTCTACATAGAGTGAATCAGAGCTAACTCGTGGCATTTAACAACAACAACAACAGCAATAGCTGTGAGTCAGAAGCTATGAGTACAGGTTACCATATACCTTCTTACCTGTTATCCCAGCAAACCTATGTGATGAGTTAGGTTGTAAGGATTGTTGTCTTCAGTGTTGTTATTTGGTATACTCCAAAGGAGAATCACTAGAAATGTTTGATTATAGCTTTTCCCCTTCACAAAACCAAGCAATTAAGGATTAGAGTAAACCCAGTGAGCACAACTCTCTGTAGAAAGATTGTGACATAGACAGCTGCAATTCTGTTAAAATCAGCAAATCACAAAATGTTCTTCTTGATGCCAAAGAAAAAGGGATGCCAATCAAAAATGCAATATTTGCCTAGGGAAAAATCTAGAAGGCAGGAAGGGATAGGAAAGGACAAATGAAAACGGTGAACACAGGGAGGAAGTGGGAAGGGTCCTGTTATATTGTGGGGATTGCAATCAATATCATAAAACAAAATGTATATGAACTGATGAATATAAAATGAATTTACTCTGTAAACTTTCACCCAAATCACAATAAAAAGTTAAAAATAAATGAATAAGGGATGTCATTATATGACATCTTTAGTGTCCTTCAGTTGTAGATCTAATATCAAATCATTATTTAACCTCTATTTTCAGTCAACAGAACAAGAGTTAACTATAAAGAAAGCTGACAAGTTTCAAGTGTGTGTTTTGGTTTTGGGAAAGAGAAAATGAATTAATTTGATTTTAAAAAATCCCTGATGTCTATAATGACTAGAAGCCTAACATTGACAAAGGATTTTTCAAGTGAACTATTACTGACATGTTATCTGTTAGACTTTAGGGTTTCTTTTTTTTTTTTTCTGAGTGTTATTTAAAATATTTATTATAATATGAGATATGGTCTCACATTTGTGGGCAAAAATTCTACAGGCAAGGAATGTAGAATTATATGTAACACATTTGCAGCAGTAATTATAATTACAGAATTATATGTAAAATTATATGTAACACATTTACAGCAGTAAAAGGACTATTGACAGACTATATATTATAAAGTTGATAGTAAGTAACTATGTTGATATGCATAATGTCTTCTTTTGTTTTTGTTTTGTGCTATAATTTTGAAAAATATTATTAAATAAATAGGCAATAGGAATTTTTCCTTTCTTATAGCTATGAATTGGGTCTGGCTTGATGGCACATAACAACAACAATATAGATTTGAGATGCTTTATTTTAAATATTTGCTTCTCCTATTGGCTCTATGTTTTAAATTTATCTTAGTTTTGGAGTTGCTGCTTTAGCTATTATTTGAACACTACAGCATTTTATTTAAAATCATAGGTAATAAGGAGATGTATTTGAAGTTTATTAGCATCTACACTTATGCTGCCATGCTGGCTAATTATAAATAACAGAAGGAAAAAAAAGTAAAAGTGAAGAATAGGGATGAATATTGGTGGATATGCTCATTAGGGGAAAATTCTAGAATCTGTAACTCTAAAATGGTAGGGTAAACTGCCCTATTGCTATCATTCATTTGTTAATTCATAAAAAATGATGAAAGAGCTATTATTACATTATTACATATTATTACATTCTATGTTAGACTTTAATAGTGATATTACTAAAAAGATAGAAATCATCACTGCTCCTTTAAAAATTTGGAAAAGACATAGAAAAGCAGAAAAATAAAATGTTGTAGGTGTGATAAAGGAAGTAGAAAATTCTGTGAGGCCATGCTGTTGTTAGTTGCCAGCACCAACTCATATCTACCTTATATGTAACAGAATGAAATATTGTCCCATAATGTGCAATTTTCTTGTTGGTTGGTATGTTTGAGTCTACTGTTTCAGCTATTGTGTCAATCTATCTCATTACGAGATTCCCTTGTTTTCTCTGGCTCTCTGTTTTGCCAAACATGATGCCCTTTCTATTGGTTACTCTTTCGTGATGATGTGCCCAAAATAAGCAAGCAAAGTCTTGCCATCCTTGCTTTTAAGGAGCATTCTGATTATATTTCTTCTAAGACTTATTTGTTCATTCTTCTGGCAGTCCATGGTACATTAAGTATTCTTTATCAACACCACAGTTTGAATGCATCAATTCTTATATTTTCTTTTTTCATTGTCCAGCTTTTGCATGCATATGAGGTGACTGAAAGACCATGGCTTGGTTCAGGAGCATCTTAGTCCTCAAAGTGACATTGCAGTGTTTTGCTAGATTTGCCCAATGCAATACATCACTGGATTTCTTGACTGCTGCTTTCATGGATATTGATTGTTGATCTAAGTAGAATGTAATCATTGGCAATTTCAATTTGTTCTCAACTTATTTCTTATTCTTTTATTTTGTTTATGGATCCAATTTTGAGGACTTTTATCTTCTTCATGTGCAGGTATAATCCATACTGAAGGTTGTAGTCTTTGACATTCATCATTAAATGCTTCAAGTTATCTTCATTTTCAACATGCAAGATTGTATCATGTTTATATTCAGGTTGTTAATGAGTCTTCTTCCAATGCTGATGCCATGTCCTTCCCTGTGTAGTCTAGTTTCTTGATTCATTTATTCATTTTAGTCATTAAATAAGGAAAGTGAAAGGATACAACCCTGCTGCGGACTTGTCCTAGTTTTGTATTTTGTTTGCAGTGCCCCCTTCCACTACTCATCTGTCAGGTTTTCATATTGTGGTGGCTTGCATGTTGCTGTGAGGATGAAGGTTATGGCACCACTATTTAAAATCCCAGCAGGGTCACCCATAGTGGACAAGTTCCAGCAGAGCTTCCAGACAAAGACAGACTGGGAAGAGGGGTGAGGCTATCTACTTCTGAAAAAACTGACCACTAAAAACCTTAGGAATAGCAGTGAAACACTGTCTGATGTATTATGGGAAAACTTTATCAATAGCCATGAAACATTGTCTGATATAGAGCCCCTCAGGTTGGAAGGCACTCACGATATGACTGAGGAAAATCTTCCTCCCCATAGTAAAGTTGACCTTAATGACATGAATGGAATGAACTTTCAGGATCTTCATTTGCTGATGGGGCATGACTCAAAATGGGAAGAAACAGCTGCAAACATTCGTTTATAATTGGAACATGAAATATATGAAATATAAATGTAGGAAAGTTGAAAGTTGTAAAAAATGCAAATGGAATGCATAAAGATCGATATCCTAGGCATTAGTGAGGTGAAATGGACTGGTGTTGGACATTTTGAATCAGATGATCTTATGATCTACTACGCTGGGAATGACAAAATGAAGAGAAATAGTGTGCTCGTAGTCAAAAAGAACATCTCAAGATCTGTCTTGATGTACAGTGCTGCCAGTGATGGGATAATATTCATTTGTCTATAAGGAAGACAAGTTAGTTAATCCTACTGTTATTAAAATTTACACACCAACTGCTAAAGCCAAATATGAAGAAATTGAAGATTTTTGCCAACTTCTGCAGTCTGAAATTGACAAAAATTGATAATTATTTGTGATTGGGATGCAAAAGTTGGAAACAATGAAGAATCATTGGTAGTTGGAAAATATGGACTTGGTGACAGAAATGATGCTGGAGATCACATGATGAATTTTATAAGACTAACAACTTATTAATTGCAAATACCCTTTGCAACAGCATAAGTGACGACTATACATGTGGACCTTGCCAGATGGAATACACAGAAATTACATCTGTGGAAAGAGGCCATGGAGAAGTTCAATATCATCAGTAAAAACAAGGCCAGGAGCTGACTGTAGAACAGGTAGAACATTAATTGCTCATATGCAGGTTCAAGTTGAAGCTAAAGAAAATTAGAACAAGTCCATGAGTGACAAAATATCACTTTGATTACATCCTACTTGAATTTGGAGACCATCTAAAGAATAAATTTAATGCATTGAGCATCAGTGACTAAAGGCCAGATGAGTTGTGGAATGACATCAAGGATCTCATACATGAAAAAAGCAACCAGCCATTAAAAAGATAGGAAAGGAAGAAAAGATGAAAATAGACATCAGAAGAGACTCTGAAACTTACTCTTGAATGTACAGTAGCTAAAGTGAATGAAAGAAATGCTGAAATAAAAGAAATGAATATAAGATTTCAAAGGGCAGCTCAAGAAGACAAAGTAAAGTATTTCAATGAAATGTGCAAAGACCTGGAATTGGGAAGGAAAAAGGGAGAAAACCTTGGCACTTCTCAAGTGAAAAGAACTGAAAAATATCTTCAAGCCTCGAGTTGCAATATCGAAGGATTCTATGGGCAACATATTGAACGATGCAAGAAACAGCAAAAGAAGATGGTAGAAATACACAGAGTCACAACCACATATACAACCGTATCACAAAGAATTGGTTGATGTCCAGCTATTTCAGGAGGTGGCATATAATCAAGAACCAATGGTATTGAAGAAAGAAGTCCAAGCTGAAGTGAAGGAATTGGCAAAAAACAAGGCTCCAGGAATTGACGAAATACCCATTAAGATGTTTTAACAAATGGATGCAGCCCTGGAGGTGCCTACTTATTTAAGCCAAGACATTTGGAAGACACCTACTTGGCCAGCTGACTAGAAGAGATTGATATCTGTGCCCATTCCAAAGAAAGGTGACCCAACAGAATGTGAAGATTATTGAACCATATCACTAACATCACATATAAGTAAAATCTTGCTGAAGATAATTCAAAAATGGTTGCAGCAGCATATTGATAGGAAACTTCCAGAAATACAAGCTGGATTCACAAGAAGACGTGGAACGAGAGATGTCATTGATAATGTCAGGTAGATCTTGGCTGAAAGCAATGAATACTAGAAAGATGTTTACTTGTGTTTTATTGACTATACAAAAGCATTTGACTGTGTTGATTATAATAGATTATGGATAATATTGCAATGAATGGGAATTATAGAACACTTAATTGTTCTCATGAGGAACCTGAACATAGACCAAGAGGCTGTCTTCAAACAGAACAAGGGGATACATGATGCTTTAAAATCAGGAAGGGTGTATGTAGGATTGTATCCTTTCACTGTACACATTCAATCTATATATAGAGCAAACAATCAAAGAAGCTGGATTAAATGAAGAAGAACATGGCATTAGGGTTGGCACAAGAACCATTAACAACCTGCAATATGCAGATAACATAACCATGGTTGACGAAAGTGAAAATGACTTGAAGATCAAAGACCACAGTCTTCAGTGTGGATTTTACTTCAACATACAGAAAGTGAAAATACTCCAAGTGGACCAATAAGTAACAACATGATAACTGGAGAAAATATTGAAGTTGTAAGAAATTTCATTTTAATTGGATCCATAGTCATCACCCATGACAGCAGCAGTCAGGAAATCAAGCATTGCATTGCACTGGGCAATTATGCTGCAAAAGACCTCTTTAAAGTGTTAAGCAAAGATGACCACTCTGAAGACTAAAGTGTACCTTATCTAACCCATGGTGTTTTCAATTGCCTCCTATGTTTATAAAGCTGGACAAGAATAATAAAGACTGAAGAAGAGTGATATCTTTCAATTGTGGTGTTGGGAAGAAATACTGAAAATAGCATGGACTGCCAAAAGAATGAACAAATCTGTCCCAGAATAAGTGTAGCCAGCATGTTCCTTGGATGTGAGAATAGCCAGACTTTGTCTCACCTACTTTGGTCATGTTGTTAGAAGGGACCAGTCCCTGGAGAAGGATATCATGCTTGGTAGAGGGTCAGCAAAGAAGAGTACACTCAATGAGAAGGATTAACATAAGGTCTGCAATAATGGGCTCAAGCATAGCAAGGATTGTGAGGATGGCACAGGACTATGCAGTGTTTTGTTCTGTTGTACACATAATGTTGCTGTGAGTTGGAGCCTTCTTGACAGCACCTAATACCAACAGCATTGTCCCCTCATTCTACCTGAATGACTGCCTCTAGATCCATGTGCACGTTCCACATGAACACAATTAAGTGTTCTGAAATTCCCATTCTTTGTACTGCTATCCATAATTTCTTATGATCCACACAGTCAGATGCCTCCACACAGTCCACACAATACAGGTAAATATCGTTTTAATATTCTTTGCTTTCAGTCAAGATCCATCTGACATCAGCAGTGATGTCCCTTTTTCCATCTCTTCTGAATCTGACATGAACTTCTGGCAGTTCCCTACTGATACATGACTGAAGTAGTTTTTTAATATTTTCAGCCAAATTTTATTAGCATAGTGCCTAAGGCACTTGACTGCTAACCAGAAGGCTGGAGGTTCAAACCCACCAGTCACTCCGCAGAAGGAAGATTGGGCAATCTACTTCTGTAGTGATACCGCCTCGGAAACCCAAGGAGGGGTCATTATGAGTCGGGTCCAATTTGATGGCACATAACCACCACCACAACAACAACCATTTTTTAATGTGCATATTACATGTTTTTTTTGTAAACCAAGCAACCTTTTGCATGTTAGCTTTCTATGCAGTATATTTGTTGTTGTTGTTGTTACGTGCCGTCAAGTCCGAGGAGTGGCTGGTGGATTTGAACCACCAGCCTTCTGGTTAGCAGTCATATGCAAGTAAATTATTTACATGGGTGTGTTATATGCAAAGAAATACAATAAGCACTTTCAGAATTGTATCCATTTGTTGAAACATCTTAGTTGGTATTTCAGCAACTCCTAGAGCCTTTTTTTCTTTTTTTTTTTTAAACCAATGCTTTCAGTGCTACTTGAACTACTTCTTCAGTGCCAGCATTTCTTGATCATATGGTAGCTCATAAAAGGGCTGGACATTAACCGGTTCTTTTTGGTACACTGTCTCTGTGTATTCCTTCTATCTCCTTTGGATACTTCCTCCATTTTCTGCCCAGTAAAGCAATTCAGGGCTTAAATTTTTTCTTCAGTTTTTCCAGTTTGAGAAATGCTGATCACATTCTTACCTTTTGTTTTTCTAATCCCAGGTCTTTTTCACTTTTCATCATAATACTTCACTTTATCTTCTCAAGCCACCCTTTGAAATCTCTGTTCAGCTCTTTTATTTCATCATGTCTTTCATGTTTTAGCTACTCTGTGCTTAAAGTAGGTTCAGAGTTCCTTCTGACATCATTCTTTCCTTTTTTTTTTTTTTTTTACAGAGCAGAGTTTGTTTTACATTCAACATTACATGTACATTTAGTTTCATTCTCCATTTACCATCCCCAACCCTAACCCATTCTCCTCCCCTCCCTGCCCACGTAACCTCCCTCCCCCTGTGCCCCTCATAGTCATGCACTCCTGTGTGTCCTGCATTTCCTCCATGTGAATGTAGCTCCTCTGGTGCCCTGTAGTCAATTGCTCCAAGGGATGCATTTCCATAGAGTATGTGGGTGCGTAACCCTGGGTTGAGTGGTCTGTGTGTACATCTTGTTTACTATTGGATTGAGAGCCAGGCCCTGTGAGTGAGTTTTATTCCAGGCCCAGAATGTGTTCTATTGCTACAGTATTGGTGGCCTCATCAGACTCCATCCAACCAGTAATTCTGGTCATTATTGAGTTTTTAGATTTTATTCCACATTTTTCCTCCCACTCTATCCAGGATCTCCAGATTTGATCCTTTCCTGAGTGGTTGGCATTGGTAGCCGTCTGGGCACCATCTAGTTCTTCGGGTCTCGAGGACCATCGTGTCTTAGGGCTGATTGCTTCCAAATGCTCCCTCCCTCTTTTGCTCTCTTCTTCGCTTCTGACGACAGGAGGCCATTAGTTGCATTTTTGATGAGCACTTGAAAGCTTTTAAGATCCCAGTCGCTACTCACCAATGTAGGATGAGGAACAAGACTTTTATGTATTTGGTTGTGCCAGTCAAGTCTGGTGTCCCCCAGTACTACAGTCCTGAGTTGGTAGATCCATTGGCTCTTTCTCCCACAGTGTCTGGGTATCTGTGAGGGATTACTCTATGTCTGTCTTCTGTTGTTTCTGTAAGGATTGCAGGTATTTTGTATCGCTGGTATCTGTGCAAGATTCGCCTCGGCTGAATCTATCCTTGGTCTAGAGTATACTCCTCATCACTGACCCCCATCTGATCTTCTCAGATGTTTATGTGTTTATCTGTAGCCTGGTGTTTGGTGTTAATGATAATGTAGTATTGTGGATATACTGGTTGGTATTAGCATCTGTCGTCTATCTCTTATGTGCACAATTCAGTGTCCTCCCTTTTCCTAATGTTATCACGGTGGTCACAGACTCTTCTTCTTCTTTCTTTCTTTATTTTTAATCACAGCTATAATGTCTGATAAGTCAACTACAGAAGCCAATAATTTACCACCAAGGGTCACATTCCCTTTAGTAAGTCATTGTGAATTTGTTCTTGAAGTTGATTTTTTTGACTAATTTTAGATTGTCATACTGTTTACCTATTAGTTGCTGAATTTCATACACATCAACACTTAACAATTCAAGATGAAATTACTTCATCATTGTTCTAGGATGATTGTGACACTAGCATTTTATCCAACAAATTATTTAATAGGTTGTTGTTTATAACTAAGCTTCCAACTACTCTAAATTTAGTGTTCTTTTTTCCCTGAATGTGAATTAACATGTATATTGTGGAGAATTTGTAAAGGAAGAAAATTACAGAGAAGAAAACAAAAATGGCCTTAAACCCTGTCTAAAGAAAACTATTTCTAGTGATTTTTCTGTATATAAATGCAGAATTTTTAAAGATTGGACTATACTATGTAACACACATTTGTTTTCAATTTTCACATCCTAAGTATGTCATTAAATCTCTCTCAAAAACATGATTTTAAATGACAGCATTGGAAAGTGCATATATTATACAAATTAATGGATGTTTTATAATTTAACAGTGTCCTCCTTATTGTTGAACATTTTGGTTGTTTCTAATTGTCTACTTTTATATTGAGGTGAATACCCCTGCACAGAAAGCAGTCCAACGCTCTGATTGTTTTCTTAACCATTTAGCTGCTCTGAGCTGTCGCTAATCCTGTAGTTCCCTGGGTGGATGACAAGTAGGATTGAACATTCTGGGCTCAAACTGAATGATTTTGAGAAGGGAAGAAACTTTCTAAATCTAAACATTTTCAGGGATTAATGTTCATTAAACCTTGACAAAAGTATGTTTTCTAGACTTTCTATTGACACCTGAGATATAAAGGTTTGAAATATAATGAAGATACCTTTTCTGACATGTGTAAAAGAAACCTAATCCATCCTCTATTATCCAAGGAATGAATTCTTTATATAGTAAATTGCATCTTCTTCCTTTTATTAAGAATTGAATATTAACATTCTGTGGTGTTCAAATAGAAATATAAACATTTATCTAGACTTCATGTATGTACTGAGCTATTCAGTGTCGAATCACAATTCATACTAACTCAGGGAGAGATTCCTTTGCAGCAAATAATGTGGCAGAAGGCTATTGGTTCCTTGTAATTTGAGATCCTTGGTATGGTGATTAAATAATTTTTCTGCATTTATAATAACCAAACATTTTAAAGTGCAATTTTGAGAATTTTTTTAAACTACTTTTACTATTAGGTAGAAATTTAAGGAGAGTAGAAATACACATAATAATCTCATTTCCTTGTAGTATTTCCCTAAACACTCACATGCTCCTGTTTCTGAACATCAAAACATTATGTTTTGGGATAGTACAGTAGTGCCTGTGGCTTGGGAGGAGGTATGCTATGGAAATTGAAGTTTGTAATTATTTTTATCTTATTTTAATTAAAATCTTCTTATTATTTGCAACTTCACTACTGGATGGAGAAGATATGGATTAAGCATGCATTAATCATGGATAAGAGAAGGGAAAATCTAAGATCCAAAGTTAGGTAACTGGTCTCCAAACTTGAAGCAGAGCTGAGTCAGATTCATGGACGGTCTTTTGGTCAGTGTGTTTTCCTAGAACTTCTGCTTCTCTCTCCAAAAAAGTCTCCCTTCGAAAAGTCATCAATCTCCTCCCTTGTCTGCTTAACACTGTCCACTTTCTGCATTTGTAATTTCTTTTCTCCTGTACTCACCCCTAACCAAAAGAGGTTAAGGTCACCCCTAACCTTAAGAAGTACCTTTTGGTCCACACTTTTTACCTTTATGCTTCTTTCATTTTCCTGATTAAATCCTTATTCATGTTCCAGCTTGGTCCCAAAATTCAAGAAAAATCTTAACCATAGAACTATGTGTAGAGGTCATTCAGTCCAACTCCATTGTTTACTTGTGAATTTAATAAACCCCAGAGAGTAAATGATTGGCCCAAACTCATAAATGTTAGCAGAGCCAGCGGCTGAATTTAGTTCTTCTGAGTCTTAGTCTATTGTTGTTGTTTTTAATTTAAATTATAGTAAAAGGGAAATGACACAACTTCTAGTAATTGAAAAAAAATGTTTGTGAGCTATTTATTTGCAAACCTTTCAGATTAAAAAGACAGGATCCTGAAATTTCCAAAGTGGTAGGGTGTAGGAAACTGAGATGATTTGTCAACCTGAGAAGAGAGTTGTAATCAGACTAGAAAGACTACAGTTGCTTTAGAAATCCACAGTGATATGTCTTCCCATGATTATACTTTAAATTATGTAATTAAGCAGCTCAAAAGGGCTCAAACTGGTTTCAGTGGATTATCATGTCATACATTTATCAAACTTTAGGGGAAATTTCCAGTAGAACAGGTTATTCTACCATAGCTTAACACAGAGAATTATGAAAAAACAAACATCACAGATAAAAATTGGCTTGTGAGGAAAATCTTCTTAAACACATACAGTAGGAATACTCTGGAAATGCATGAAAACCACATAATGAGTAAAAGTGCAGCTAACTAACTTTATCCCCTCTCCCCACAAATTAATTTTCCTGAATTTACTCATTTATCATCTTTAGTAGACATTTGTAGCCTATATTCCAGGACATTTTTGAACCAAGAAGTAACATAACTGAAAAAATTTAAATGTATAAGCCCTGCTACAATTAAATAAAATCCAAATGTAGAATATTTGCAAGTCTCCCTGATTAATTCTTTGCACATTTAAAATAACATTATCTTGAGGTAAGGGAAAAATATCTTTTTCCTTTTAGGATAGAACAAGGTAATTAGACTTGACACTAGCCAAGGGTGGAAAATTTAGGGGTCACTGAAGTAGTTGTGTTCCTGCTTATCAGCAGGTACAAAAAAAGCTCTTACTTCTGCTGATAACCAGGGGAGAGACAAGAGGGGCCGGGAGTGTCACACAGAGCTTGGGGAAGATGCTAGCAGACAAGCTGCAGCTCTGTTCAGCCAGAATTAGAATAGTCACTTTCTTGACCACATAATTACATAAGGCTTCTCAGAAGAAGCAATAGCTCAAAGTATATGTGCATTTGCTAAAAAATAGGCTTACCTCCTGGTAAACCAAAGGAGCTCTGGTAGCATAGTGCCTAAGGCACTTGACTGCTAACCAGAAGGCTGGCGGTTCAAACCCACCAGCCACTCCTCGGAAGAAAGGTTGGGCAATCTACTTCTGTCGTGATACTGCCTCAGAAACCCAAGGAGGGGGTCGCTATGAGTTGGGTCCAACTCGACGGCACAGAACAACAACACCTGGTAAACCTGTGCTAGCTGGGCATCCCGTTTTAATTTTCTGTTTTTCTCTGTATAAGAGGTTGTTGAGTCAGTTCCAATCATGACAACCCCATATGTGCAGAGTAGAACTGCTTCATAAGTGTTTCAAGGCTGTGACTTTTAAGAAGCAGAGCTCCACAACTGTCCTCTGAGGCACCTCTCGATGGGTTTGAACCTCCTGCCTTTTGACTAGTAACTGAGCACCTCACTGTTGGTGCCACCCAGGGACCCCTGCATAAGGAGTCATTGGACTAACAGGGATAATTAATTCTGTAAGAAAACTACATATACTTTCCAAGGACTTTCCTCTAAATCTGAGCACTTTAAAAAATATTGGCAAAATATAGAAAAATTGTAACCACTATTTAGCTCTTTAAACATAGGGAATTCAACTGATGGGTGCTAATTTTTATTTATGTTCAGAAATAGACTAGGAATTTGGATCTCTGCTTATATCCTGATGTCATTTTGAAATGGCAGTATCAATTCCAATTATCTTCGTACTTACACTTCACATGATTTCTGGGAAAATCTAGAGTGTATCTCATCTTGTGCCAGCTATTGCTTACAGAACTTGGTTTCATAATTTCATAATCACTGCATTGTCAATAGGAAATTACCATGTATTAAACAACATAAGGCATATGAAACCAATATTAATGTCATAAAATAATTAATGTAGAATAATTAAGGAGGGCTATGTAGAATCACACTATGCTCATGGTTTGAACCACATAGTAGCCAAATGCCTTAACCATTACACCACTAGAGCTCCTTAAACTTGCTGTACTGTGATTTGCAATCCTATTTTAATAAGCTACTTAGTAAATTTTCCAAATAATAAAAAGTTTTATAAAAACAAATGAAAATGTGATATAAGTAAGTTTTTTGATCACTTGAGACCAAGCCCAGAATACTTCCTGGATCATGCTAAGTGGTCAAATACATTTAACTGCTTATTGAGGTATATAGCTAAGAGCTATGAGTCGGGTCCGACTTGATGACACATATCAACAACAACAGCAACATAGCTAAGAGAGCTAGACAAAACTTTTCAATAGTTTATTAGGAGAGGAAAAAAGAAGTAACAGGCATATGTTTTCCTTACAAGGCAACTTAATTGAAAATATTAATTTTATACCTTTTAGTCAGACACATTGAAATCTAACTGATGCCACTAGAATACCAGTCGTTCATTTTCATTAGTTGCAAATTGAGAATATGAGATAATTCAGGCAGGAATTTATTTTTACTTTATTTATATTACAAAAAAAAAAGTGTTCTAAGAAAGTGAACAATATGAACAAGTTTACTAGGATGTTTTATTTATGAGAGAGAGTAAATTGTTTTCTAGTGCATTCCTCCCCCATCTACTCTCAACATTTGTTGATAGCTCACTGTGAGTGTATTAGTTTTCCATGGCTGCTGTAACAAATCACTGTAAACTTCATGCTTAAAGCAATGTGAATGTATTCTCTTATAGTCCTGTAGGTTAGAAATCTTATGTGGGTCTCAAATGGGCTAGAACCATTGTGTTGACTGGGCTGTGTTCCTTTCTAGAGGCCCTAAGGAAGCCTTTTCCAGCTTCAAGAGGCCGCATATTCTTTGGTTGTGGCTCCATTCCTTTGTCTTCAAAGCAGCAACATTGCATCTCTGATCATTCTTCTGTAGTCACATCTCCCTCAGACCTTAGTCAGGAAAGATTTTGTCCACTGTTAAGTCTCATGTGATTAGATTGGGCTGGCCCAGGTAGAATACTCTCCTCATCTCAAGGTCCTTAATTTGTTCATGTCAACAAAGTCCTTTTTGCCATTTAAAGTAACATATTGATGTGTACCAGGGATTGGGATGTGGGACCTTTGAGGGGTTATTATTCTGCCTACCACAGTGGAGAAAATATTCTGTTCTCAGGACTCTAAGCCTTAATCAGAAGATACTTATTTTAAGTAAACTTGCTATATAAAGCCAAACCAAACTCACTACCATTGAGCTGATTCTTACTCATGGTGACCCTTGTAGGATTTCCAAGGCTGTAAATATTTATGGAAGAAAACTGCCTCATCTTTTTTTTTCCATGGAGAAGCTCGTGGGTTCAAACCACATAGTAGCCAAATGCCTTAACCACTACACCACCAGAGCTCCTTAAACTTGCTATACTGTGATTTGTAGTTATTAACGAAGGGAAAAATTATCTACTACCTTTGAATAAATTATTTTCTTAGATCATTTGAAATGTGTTTTATGTGTAGAAACCTTAAACAATAATTTTATGATTATTGTTTAATATGAATAATTGCATTATTTTTAATAAGTCTATGCATTTTATACAATATTATTATAATATCTCTATAACTTTATATGCATGATATTATTTTGTGTCTTGCAATTTTAACTTCACTCACATACACTGTCACATATGTGAGTAGGTCATATTTTATTAAGCTTCACTCCTAATGTTAGAGATTTACACATTTACTGTTTCTTACTAACAGATAATATTTCTCTAAATATTCATTTACTTGTATAACATTTTTTTTAAAATTAATTCCTTGGAATAAGTTCCGAGAGAGAAATTACAGAGTCAGGATACATGACTATCAACTGGTTTCCTACCCACTGCCCTCTTTTTCTTTGTTTATGGAACCATAGTTTTGTCTAATCATTAGGTGGTAATTTAGCCAAGGAGCTTGAGTCAAACCCCAGGAGATGAACAAGTTTAATAAGTCAAACCTGGAAATTTCTGTCCCTTTTGCCAGTTATTGGTTTAAGAATAAGCTGAGCCAACTCTGTTCAATAAGACAAAAAAGGAGATGTCTGGAGGCACTGCTTACACAGAGCCTGCTAAGCATTTTCATGTAACTTTTTCCAATCTCTCCTGTCTGTCTGTCTATTGACTTGCCTGTCTTTTTATCTATATCTATATTTTAAAAACAAAATTAGTAATTACATAAGGAGAATTGGCAGTGCTACATATCCTATCACCTGTGCGCTCGCTTCCTGTTGACTTACTTACACTGGGACCACCAAAAAAACCAAACCAAACGCACTGCCGTCAAGTCGGTTACGACTCATGGTGACCCCTCCTTGGGTTTCCGAGGCGGTATCGCTATAGAAGTACATTGCCCAATCTTCCTTTGGAGGAGTAGCTGGTGGATTTGAACCACCAGCCTGCTGGTCAACAGTCAGATGCCTTAGGCACGACACCACCAGAGCTCCCACTGGGACCAGTCATAATCAAAAGGCAAGGCAGTAAAAAAAAGACACAGAACAAGGATAATTAAAAGAATAAATATTTTCTAATATCAAACTAATATACCCAATTCCACTTTATTTTTGAAGTGCTGGCTCTCATTTGGGTCTGTTAACTCACAAGTGTTTTTCTGAAACAAGACAGACATCTTTGGTTAATTTTGAGATGTGTTATTTTCAAGCTTCTTAAACTCCTCACAGCAAGAGTCTGAGAACATAGACTTTTTAGCTACATCATGCCAAATTGCCAAAAATGTGGGAAAATCTTTAGGAATGTCTTGTATAATATAGGGTTGTGTTCTGAGTAGCAGTTCTGGTGGCACAGTGGCTAAGTGCTCGGCTGTTAACTGAAAGGTTGGCGGTTCAAACCCACTGCACACTTTAATAGAAAGAAGTGGCAGTCTGTTTCTGTACAGATTACAGCCTTGGAAATCCTATAGGTAAGTTCTACTCTATCCTATAGAATTGCTTTAAGTTGAAGTCAACTCAGAGACAGTGGGTTCTATGAGTATAACTGTTGCTTGAATCAATCATTTAAATCTAGGAACTAATTTATTGAAAGACAACTATGTGTAAAATATTGTATAAACGAGGACCTTATAAATTTTTGAAACAATTATTTGTCCCTCTTTCTTAGATAATGATGTTGAAAATGATCTTCAATCAGACATCAGTTGAGCACTGCAAGAATCGAGACGAAAAGCAGAAAGAATGCAATTTCTTCTTAATAGCTGTTCGGCTGGCTTCACTGAACCAGATTTTGGATCCGTGGGTTTATCTGCTGCTAAGAAAGATCCTTCTTCGAAAGTTTTGCCAGGTAGCAAATGCTGTCTCCAGCTGCTCTAATGATGGACAGAAAGGGCAACCTATTTCATTATCCAATGAAATAATACATACAGGAGCATGAAAGGGAATACTTGAATGTTCACAGTTTTTGGCAACATATAGCCCTAAATATTATTGTGAATTTAGGCATCTCTTGCATGCCACCATTTATGCATCAAAGTGCAATCTTTGACATAAGGCTAAATGGGCCCAGAAGCATAGATATTTGCCTCCATGCCAAAAATACTGAAACACAAACAAAGGAAAATATATTAACAGTCTAGTGTTTTTGGGTCTCTGCCATATGTAGCTGAAAATGTGATTATTTCTGTGATGAACATATATTTTTTTTTTTTTAAATAATGACCTTGGTCTGTGTGGGAGTAAAGGGGGCGATAATTAATATTCCAGTATACTGAGAATGTGAAGATTTAACCTAATATATCATCACAGACAAGGGGATAACTGTGTCCAAGGACCTTGGTCTTCTGTGTTCTCTTTCACTCACTCTCACTTTTCTCCTGTGTCACTTTCTCCTTACATTTTAAAAAGGTTAAATTGGGATGAAAACAAATTTATAATGTATTAAAAATATTCATTGCATGATCTTATTTATATATTGCTTACTATATCAAATTAGCTCCTAAATCTACAAAATTTAAGTTTTGTTTTTTCTGAAACAAGTTTGGTAATAGATGAACTCATTAACTAAATAAGAGCCAATTCCATTTTGTTTCAAATGTGGTTTATTTTATGACTGTCCACATTGTTAAATGCTCTTCCTTTTGAATATATTTTGTATTCCTACAAGCCTGGAACAGATTCATGAAGCTGATCTTTTAGAGTCAGTGACATGAGTTTTCTGAACGCTCTTTAATACTAAAGATTTGAACACTAAATAGCCACTTTGGCTAATTTTGTCCTGGGACTTTTCCTTCAAAAATATATTACAGTTTCTTGGATGTTTAAAGACATATTAAAGATTCTAACACCAACAAATATTTTGGAAGGTATAATAAAGACTTTCCACAGTTTAGCCTGTTTATCAAAAATCAAACCAAACCCACTGCTATTGATTCAATTCTGACTCACAGTGACCCCTATTGGATGGAGTAAAACTGCCCCACAGAATTTCCAAGTCTGAAATCTTTACAGAAGCAGACTGCCTCATCTTTTTCCTTCCTGTGGAGTGGTTGGTGGGTTCAAACTGCCAACTTTCCGTGTGCAACAGAGTGCTTAACCATTGTGCCACCAGAGCTCCTTCAGCCTGTTTATAGGATAAGAAAATTAATGATATTGACCCTCTCACAGTCCTGCCTCTGTGAATGTTTTCTCTACAGTCCACTGTTTTACAGACCTTGATAGTTAAGCACGACATCTTTGAAGCACAAGTAGATCACTACATTAAGTTTTGGGAATTACACTTAAAAAAAAGTCTCCCTAACAAACACAAAGTTCCTTCAAGTTAGCCCTACACAAAATGCTCTTCATATCCTTTGGTACATTCATTTTAGAATATCTTTGAACACTTTCTTGTGAAGATTTTAATTTGCTGTTTATGTTATTGCTCTTTTTTTTTTAAGTTGTAATTTATTTATACTTCATTTTAACAATTACATTTTTTTCCTTGTGTTTAGTGTTTGGGGAAGAAATAATTTTAGCAGCTACAATATATGTATTATTTTAATGTATACACCAACCTAGTCATTTGGAAATAATCAATTTAAATGACCTATCAAATTGAATGAGAAGAAAAGGCCTGCTAAGAATGCTTATGTAATTCATGATCGTTTCACTAGTCTGGTTTTTGGAAAATATGATAAATAACCTGTGCTCAAACTCCATTATAAAAATCTCTGTATCCCATAACATTGGCATATCCTACAGATCATGTTATGAGGTAGGAGACAAAGCTACCCAAGAATTTCACTTTATCACTATTTACAGACAATAGAACTTGGTATGTGAGTTATGTCCATTTTAGAAAAAACAAGTGTACCTATATGATCTTTTAATACCTGACTTTATCTCTTGGGTGGTCCTCTGACCCTTGATCATAATCCAGTATATGCACATATTATGTTTGGTGTGGCATGGGTTTGGGTAATGTGAGCATGATTGGCTTATTTCTTGTAATATCTACTATAGCAACTGAAATATAGAAAATATCCAATAAATACTTGTTCAGTGTATGAATGAATGGAAGTCCACCAAGACTAAGTGTGCCTTGGTGATAAAATGTGCCATACAGTTGAAGTGTTTCATGCCATTGTATTCCCTAAAGCTGATAAAGTGAATGATCTATGTTTATTTAATCACAATTTATCTTCAAATGTGTAGTGTCATATTGCTGGGCAACAAAGTGCTTTGTTTGTATTAATAATTTAGGAGACTAATATTTCAAAATGGTAATGGAGGTTACTGTCAAAGGAATATCACTTTTCATCAAACCACATAAATACAGACATACAAAAGAGCCTGAGACTTATCCTTAACTACAAAAGGAATTTCTGCCCAGGGTTTACATGGTAGGAGTGGATTTGTGGCAGTTTTTGAACAAGGTTGGAAAGGAGGTAAAAAAGGAAGAAATTATGCAAATGGAATGCAAATTTTAGGGTCAAGGCAGCTATTTGCTAGACCAGGGAGAACATCATAATAAGTAAAAATCCCAAATAATGTCAGCCTTTCACTAATATTTGAGGCTATACTTCAAAGATGTGTGAAGGCCCTAGATGTGATTAGAAAGTGGACATCTGCAGTCACTAAGGCATGCCTGTTTCCAAGTTTAAGTTTATTGACCTTTCACTCTCATATACTTAGTTTATCCATTCATATATCTGCACAAGGAAAAGATTAAAGAAATGTATGAAAAATGTATTTAAAATAAGCCAGCAGTGATTTTACAAAGCCATCTTGATTTTCTGAACAGTGAATTTATATGGCAATGCTTTGTGACTGAAGAGAATGATGACATGCTATCCAACAAGAGTTGTTTACTTTTCAAATAAAACAAGAATGATTGAGGTCTTTATTTTAAGTTGAAGAAACAAAATATGTTATTTCAAGATTTACAAAAGTTACCCAATATTGTATAACAACATAAGAGCTCTAGTGGCACAGTGATTTAGGTATTCAGCTGTTAACCAAAAGGTTGGTGGTTCGAAACCACCAGCCACTCAATGGGAGACGGCGAGGCAGTCTGCCTCCGAAAAGATTATATTCTTGGAAACCCAATGGGGGCAGTTCCACTCTGCCTATAGGGTCACTATGAGTCAGAATCTAGTTAATGGCAGTGTTTTGGGTATTCCAAGATATTCTAGGGAGCTCTGGTGGCATAGTGCCTAAGGCATTTGGCTGCTAACCAGAAAGCTGGTAGTTCAAACCCACCAGCCACTCCTGGGAAGGAAGGTTGGGCAATCTACTTTCGTAGTGATGATACTGCCTCGGAAACCCAAGGAGGGGTCACTGTGAGTCGGGTTTGACTCGATGGCACATAACAACAACAACAACAATGTGCTTTATGTTTTTGTTGTTTTTTAATCCTTAATTGGTGATTTGTTTTTAACTTTCTCCATACCAAATGTCATTTGATAGTTCGTTTTGATTGAGATTAAATCAGAGACAAAAAATAGAAAATTTTTTTTATTTGAAAATTTTAGGCACATATATTGCTTGCTTATTTTCATATTATCTCAAAAACTTCTATTTAAAGAAGGGAATTAGAAGATGAGTGACACAGAGACTGCAGAATATTTATGCAAATAACATACTAAAGGCTTCATTGGAATAATTACAATACCTATGGTTTTTTAATGTAAAAAATTTAGGCTATCAACCATGCCAGATTTTCACACCTGCTTTTTAATTACTTGTTTTGTGATTGCATATATGTCAAGATCTGCCAAAATTGAAATGTAAACAAATGTATAGAATTGTACAGTGAATGAGATTATATAATTTTCACATGAAGAATATTTAATACTGTGGCTAAGTCCATAGGGTAGTTTTATGGGTTGTAATAAAATGCTGATGTTTTGTAACATAGGTTATGATAGAACCAATTTATAAAATTTGAAAATCAACCTAAAACTCACATACACATTGGTTAAGAAACTAACACCAGTACAGTATTCTAAGGAAATTTACAGATAAAGACTACATATAAAGCATGAAATAGAGAATTAGGAAAACTATTTGCATGAAAACTTCATTATATTGGTACCATTTGTGCAAATGCTCATTTATGTGAACATTTATATTTACTTGAATTATCCCCACCACATGGCATTCATTTTGTGATGAATTAATTTATAGTTATCAAATAAAATCTTTCAGGTGACTTTCCTGAATGCCTTTTTTTTTTTTTTTTTTTGATTGAGTTCATCTTGAGTGTAACTGAAGAAAGTAAGAAAGTAGCCCAGGGTGATTTCGTTTTCAAAATGAGAAAGGCAAGACTGAGACAATACACTTCTATGACAGACTTGACAAGTCTAGGTAGAACTAAAGCATATTTCAGGAAATGCTGCCTTAACTCAGATCAGATGGGAAACTATTTTCAGAACATGTTACTCAACATTTACTTTCTCATTTGACCCTGTTTTCTACTCTTTTGAGTAGTGAAAGAGTGTAGAAGTGTTATTTTACAACATATCTACTTTATAATTCCTAAAATGAAGGCTAGTCTATGTAAAGGCAAATAATTTATACAAGTTTAGTTTATTTATTTATTTTGATATCATAAGAAGTGTACATTAAGAAAGTCTATGGAAATACAATTTAAACAGATATATCATTCTCATTTATATGCTATTTATTGTCTTTATTGATAATGAACAAGGTTTCCTTAGGTGAAAATTGTTTTATTTTCAGGAATTTCGCACCAATCCATTTCATACAATGAACAGCCTAAAAGTCTACTGGGTTATATATTTCTTCTCTAGGAATGAGACTGTTTGACTCAAACTCCCTTACCCAACAGGATTATCCAATCTTATAGGGAGAAAGGATCAGAAATATTTGTTATTGATGAAGCTGTGATTGTTTTTAAGAAGAGAGAGAAAAACTTAATAGTTCTAAATCTAAATGTCAGCATCTCAAAATATGTAAAATAGATCTGATTTTTTTTTTTTTTTTAATAAGTCTGCTTTTGATCAGCTCTGGTAGCGTAGTGCCTAAGGAATTTGACTGCTAACCAGAAGGCTGGCGGTTCAAACTCACCAGCCACTCCTTGGAAGGAAGATGGGGCAATCTACTTCCGTAGTGATACTTCCCCGGAAACCCAAGGAGGGGTCACTATGAGTTGGATCCATCTCGACAGCATTGAGTTTTTGGTTTTTGACCAAACAATTTTATTACAGGAATAAGGATAGGAAGGATACATATGACCAACATAACACATCAGCCTTTTCACATTTTTTGAGCATGTTGGAGCTAATCCCACTTCCAAAATTATTTTCAAATATGCAGCTTCTTACATCCATTGTTGATTGCTTTGCATTTAGAATATTTTAGTCCTTCAATTAAAGTTAATTAGATATTTAGCCAAAGCTAGTCAACTGTCAGACTTTGAAAATAGATCTTTATATCGTTTTCAGTTTCTGTGGAAATCAAAACAGTAATGTTAAGCAGGAAAAAAATTACATAAGTCTTACTGGTACATTTCAATTTTCTTTCTACTTTTGAAAGGAGTGCTCATGAGGCATAGGTATGTGGGTGGGGTGGGGTAGAGAACATAAGAGAAAGGTATGGAGGAAAACCTGTACATTTCCAAAAACCTGTACATTTCCACCCTGTTACAATTCATCTTTTTAGACCATACCACAGAAACAAAGAAGGACGGGGCCACATTTATCTTTGCAAACTTGAGCATCAGTAGGACAAACTGAGGAGTGGCCAGGGCTCATCAATGGCTGCTAAAAATTGATTTCAACTCATAGTGATCCCACAGTACAGAGTAGAACTGCTCCAGAGAGTTTTCAAGCTGTGACCTTTCAGTAGCAGATCACCAGGCCAGTTTTCTGAGGAGGCTCTGAGTGCATTAGAAGCATCGATCTTTCGAATAGTAGTCAGCGCTTAACCATTTGCACTTCTTACTCTTTGTCTGCTTGTCTGTCTCTCTCTCTGTATCTACATATAAAAAAGAAATATTTTACCTTCTCCCTCTTCTTTGACCAAATGTTTTGTACAAATAGCACAGGGTTGAATATTTCTTTAAGAAAACAAATTAAAAATTAGCATTGATTATCTTGATGTGTTTATAACCAATGAATGTATGTACTACTATTTGCATGGTTTGTTTAAGTAAGAACTGAAATCATTGACAACTTAATCAACAATGTAAAACTCAGTATAGAAAATATAAGTTTCTCCACCTCTCCTCCTCAGCCTCCCATCCCTACACACTTGGTTAAATGGCAAAGTATACATTTGTCACCACTATGTAAAAATATTTTGTGAGTTAATCTTAACTATATTTAAATGTATCTATCAGTGCATTTAGAAGCTGGTCTTCAATACTGTGGAGACACAATATAAAAAAAGACTATGAAAAGTACATTAGAAATTTGATGGCATACAAATTATAGCTAGCCTGTGTATTTAATAAATGTATGTTATTTATGTCATGTTTGTCAATGGAAAATAAAGTCAAAGTTCTGAAAAGTCCCTGTCTTTTTTTATTGATGCCAATTCATGGCAGAAATATTTTACTTCTAATTGTATTAA
>NW_006921800.1:3978031-3981409 GCF_000298275.1 Orycteropus afer afer | reverse complement strand
TTAGCCACTATGCTACCAGTAGCAGTCTTGAATAAACTCAGTCTGGAGGGTGAGCTCTGAGAATTCAAACCAACCTTCAGGTTTTTTTCTTCAATGGATATTTATTGCTTATATGTTATGTGCCAAGCATTCTGCTAGCTACTGAAACACAAAGATGAATAAAATTCAACTTTCAAGGAGTTTGTAATTTAGTGGGAGAGTAGAGAATTGTTTGATCAGAGCTAAATTAGAGTAATCATATGGTACTATGAAAAGACATGGGGAGGAATGTGCAGCTAAAATGGTGTTATGGATTGAATTGAGTCTCCCAAAAATATGTGTTGAAAATCTTAACTTCTGGGCCTATGGTTATAATTCTATTTGGGAATGAGTTGTCTGTTACATGACTGAGGCAGGATTAGCGTAGGGTGGGTCTTGAGTCAACCTCTACAAGCGATAAAAGGAGAGAGAAGGAAGCAGAGATGGGGGAAGACAAATGCAAGGCACATGAAGATTTCATAGGACTAGAAGCTCAAGGAGACAAGGATCATACCCCAGAGCCGACAGAGAGAAAGTCTTCCTTTAAAGACTGCACCTGAATTCAGACTTCTAGCCTCCTAAAGTGTGAGAAAAATTTATGTTTGTTAAAACTACCCACTTGTGGTATGTCTGGTATAGCAGCACTAGATAACTAAGACAGATGAGAAATAGTTTCCTATAGGAGGTAACATTTAATCTGCATTTTGGAGAAGAGAAGATATTTTAGAATATCTTTTTCACTTTACTCTGCCCGAAAGTAGCTTGAAAACTCACTAATTTCTAGTAGCCTTGTAAGAAGTGTGGGCCTTGATGGAGCATGTTGTTAAAATACCCCAGGCTGGACCAAAGTGGCACGGCCTTAAGCAGTGCTTCTCAGCCTTGGCTCTTTTGCCATATTGGGCAGAACAAGGGAGCTGTTATGTATATTATAGGATGTCTAGCAGCATTCTTGACCTCTACCCACTAGTGCCAGTAGCACTTCCCTAATTGTGACAAACAAAAATGTCTTCAGACATTAACACTATACTGTGGTGCCCATTTGAGTGTAGCTTCCTTAGGGCAGGAAACATGGTCACCAAAAGAGTGCTACATACAAGAGAGTTTGCAGGACACTACTATCTGTGGGACTTTGGTCCTGACTGGTGCCATTCTGGCATTTTCCAAGGTAATCACCACCAGAGTTCCAATTTGTGTCTGACTGCACAAAAATGTGGTGCTACCACTACAACAATGCCTGGATTGCCACTGGCCCTGATCCTCTTCCATAATCGCGTAAACCTATTCACAGATGAGGAGGTACAATTTCTTAGGAAGTATCATCTTTCTATTGATGCCTCCAATCCCTATTTTGTTTTTGATAAGAGGCCCTAGGGTTAAATGCCTCTCAAAGGTATATCTAAAGAAAATGAGTCTATTTCTTTTAAGACCTTTAAGAAATCTGTTATAATTCTCCTTAATTAAGTTCACATTTCCAGACAGGTAGCTTAGTGGGAGACAAGTAATTTGCCAAACTGTTTCTTTAATAAGCTCTTAGGATATTCGGTCTGTAACAGAGCTGTAAGAGATTTATTCTGAAGATAATTTTTATCAAAGGGCATTCAAATATTGGGCAAATGTCTCTTTATTCGCCTGTGTTTTACTGAGTTCATACATTTTGATAACAGAGTTCAAGACATGATTTCTGTAACTGACACTTAACCCTCTTATTTGCATGAAACAGGAAGCTGGATCTTCCTTAAAATACTAAAACCCCAAATCTAATTAAAAAATAAAATTAGAAAGAGTATTCATTAGTCTCCTGTAAATTAGTGAGACTGAGTAAGAAATGCCTATAGATAAGCAGTGTTTACACCTAATATTCTTAATGTAAAGTTTTGAAAAAAGGCTTTAGACATGGCATACAGGGTTATTTGAATCTTATTTTTTAAAAACTAACATTGAAAAAAAAAATAATTCTGAAATCGTCATCAAATAAGGTTTTTTTTTTTTTTTTTTTTTTTTTACATTAAACTCAACTAGAAAGTACCCTGTAGAAGACTGGTTCTTACTCATTTTGGGGTGATGAAAACTAAGCATTTCCTCCCCAAAAAATGCACAAAGAATTCTTATACAGTGTCAGAGATTGTACAGACTTCTTGAAGTCTATCAAAAGACTCCTGTGAAATTCATGGACATAGGTTAAGAATGCTTGCTGTGAGGGAGTCTTTGTGATCCAAGGAACCAAACAAGTTTGGATGTTTGGTTATAAAGCTAAAACCTGACACTGGAATTAAGTCAGTGTAATTACTTCCTGGTGAATGCCAAAATTCTTTGACATCTCACTACTGGCCTATACTAGTAAATCTGCTAACTCAGGTGTAGAATTACTTAAAAGAAACTTCAATCATAAAAAAAAAGTGAAAAATAAACAAACAAAACATCACACATGGGGGAAAGACAACACAATCCAAACAAGAAGAGTGATATAGGTTACCTACGCAAAAGCAGGTTGAAAAATGAAAGGACCATTTTTTTTTCTAAAAAATTTACATTCTCCAATGAGTCATTTCCCTAACAACAAAATTGTTTGAGCTTAGCTTGTGCTGGCCCAGCAAGAGATATTTAAAATATATAGCGTAGTGCCTAAGGCACTTGACTGCTAACCAGAAGGCTGGCGGTTCAAACCCACCGTCCACTCCTCGGAAGGAAGATGAGGCAATCTTCTTCCATAGTGATACTGCCTCGGAAACCCAAGGAGGGGTCGCTATGAGTTGCGTCCGACTTGATGGCAAATAACAACAACAACACTCAAAAGTCAACCAAAAATAAATAAATAAATACATAACACATATGCATGAACTACATTAGAATGCAAGGAGCAGGAATGACCTTAGTGATTGAGCCTCATGGCAAGAAGGCAAGGCTCACACTTACAAATATAAATGTAATGCTACTTTAACGTAATAATTAGAGCTGTTATCAGAATGCAGTATTAATGTTTATAGTATGTACTTCTCTAGAGGGGGAATAATTTGTGAAATTGATCTTTGCATTTCTCTTGCCTTATTGAGGAAGATGAAAATAACGTATCTGTCAATTTGAAGCAGCTCTTTGATAGCAAAGCGTCCTATACTTTGGATGTGTGGGCATGAAGCTGCAAGTTAATTTTTCATGAGTCAGTGGTTTGGAGTTTTCTCCTTACAAGATTCAAGATAGGCTGTTTTAAGAGAAAAAACAATCACAATTTTTATTTTCAATTTTCCTTGGCCATTTACATTTTTTTTTTTTTTTTTGGTCTGGCATATTTATTTAACAAATTACAATTATAAAATTACTTTCCACTTGAAAGTTTTTGGAGAAATAATATTGATATATTGCCAA
>NW_006921800.1:3938627-3973476 GCF_000298275.1 Orycteropus afer afer | reverse complement strand
CACTTAATTGTGCTCATGAGAAACATGTACATAGACCAAGAGGTTGTCATTTGAACATAACAAAGGGATACTGCATGATTTAAAATCAGGAATGGTGTGTGTTGGGGTTGTATCTTTTCACTGTACTTATTCAATCTGTAGGCTGAGCAAATAATCTGAGAAGCTAGACTATATGAAGAAGAACGTGACATCAGAATTGGAGGAAGACTCATTAACAATTTGTGATATGCAGATGACACAACCTTGCTTCCTGGAATCAAGGAGAACTTGTAGCACTTACTGATGATGATCAAAACTACAGTCTTCAATATGGATTATACCTCAACATAAAGAGAACAAAAATCCTCATAACTGGACCAATAAGCAACATCATGATAAATGGAGAAAAAATTGAAGTTGTCAAGGATTCCATTTTACTTGGATCCACAATCAACACCCATGGAAGCAGCAGTCAAGAAATTAGATATCATACCGTACTAGGCAAATCTACTGCAAAAGACCTCTTTAAAGAATTAAGAAGCAAAGATGTCCCTTTGAAGATGAAGGTGCTCCTAACCCAAACCGTGGTATTTTCAGTCATCCCATATGCATGTGAGAATTGGATAATGAATAAGGAAGACCAAAGAAGAACAGATACCTTTGAATTGTGGTGTTGGTGAAGAATACTGAAAATACCATAGACTGCCAGAGAATGAAAAAACCTGTCCAGGAGGAAGTGTAGCTGGAATACTCCTTGGAAGTGAGAATGGCCAGACTTTGTCTCACCTACTTTGGTCATGCTATAAGAAGGGACCATTCCCTGGAGAAGGATATCATGCTAGGTAAAGTAGAGGGTCAGTAAAAAACTGAAAGACTGTCAGTGAGCTGGATTGGCACAGTTGTTGCAATGATGGGTTCAAGTACTGCAAAGATTGTGAGGATGGTGCTGAACCAGGCAGTGTTTTGTTCTATTGTACTTAGGGTCACTATGAGCCAGAGCTGACTTGATGGCACCTAACAACAACAGAAATAACCCTGCCTTGTAAATATCAGAGAGATGAGCATTCACAACACATAGGATAGTTATACCAGATCACAAAATGGAGAATAATTACATAATATTGAGACTCATAGCCCAGCCAAGTTGACATATGCTTTTCTGGGGACATAATTCAATTCAAACCACATAAACTTCTTTCATGAGAGCAGATTGCAATAAGAGAAAGGGTTCAGAACAAAAGTTAGAATAACAATGGATGATTATGTTGCATAAAGATTCTTATGGGAAGTATGACTGTCCATTTTATTAAATGAAAAATGGTCCTACTCAATCTTAAGGGGTATTTTTCTTTTACCAAACTCATCCTTTTGGACAGGAGAAAGGGTATCCTTGGAGAGAGAAAAAATGGCAACTAGGAGGCTAAATGGTCTGGTGACAAGTGTCATGCATGGTCAGATCACCCACTTCTTTTTTGAGGGTATGAGAGTATGTATTTTGGAGTCAGACCTGGGATCACCCACTCACCCACTGCCATTGGATCGATTCTAACTCATAGCAACCCTATAGGACAGAATAGAACTGCCCCATGGGGTTTCTCAGGCTGTATATCTGTACAGAAGGAAACTGCCTCAGCTTTCTCCCATGGAGAAATTGGTAAACCACCAATCTTTTGATTATCAGTCTAAGGCTTTAACCACTGTACCACCAGCGATCCTTACCTGAGATCACACTTTGGGTTAATAGTTGTGGAAAGTGAAAGAAGTTCCTTAAACTCTCTAACATATTTTATCCTTATACAAAGAAATGGGATTTTTATATTTACCTTATAATGTAGCTATGAGGATTAAATAAATATATGTAAATCTTCTGGAACAGTGGTGGGTACAATAACTAACAGAAGGGGTCATTTTTACTGCTGTTGTGTTAATAATGCTAACAAAAGCTGTAACAGGAGTAGAAATGTCTTTAAGAATCTATAAGCCACATTGGTAAAGCAGGAAAAATATCTCAACTCCTTAATATTTTTTAAAATTATTTTGGGAGACCCAGTCATACAGCGTTGTGTTTGAGAACATGGGACCTAAAATCAGACAAAATTTGGTCAAATCCTAGTCTTGTTAATTTATTAGTTGGCTGAACTCAATCAAGTTAAACTTTCTAAACCTCAGTATTTTTAGCTATACATAAAATTAATGATGATACCTAAAATTCACATATTTGTTGTGGGCAATCAACAGAATAATGCATGCAAAACACTTGCCTATTGTCTGGCACTTAATAAAACCCAAAACAACACCATTGCCTTTGAGTTGATTCTAACTCATTTTGACCCTACAGGACAGAGTAGAACTTACCTACATGGTTTCCAAGGCTGTAATCCTTATGGAAGCAGATTGCTACATCTTTTATCCATGGAGTGGCTGGTGGGTTAGAACCATTGACCTTTCTGTTAGTAATCCAGTGATTTAACCATTGGGCCTGCAGGCCTCCTTTGGCACATAATAAGCACTCAATATTTATTATAATTATGCTATTGTTATTATTAAAATCAAGCTCAGAAGACTTAAATTGGCTGCTTCCAACTGAAGCTGAATATCTTCACAGCCATACAGATTTTATCTAGAATTCTCAAGGCTTGGAATGGGAAGCTTAGTATATGGATCAACTCCATAGAAAGTAGAATAGGAATCAACAAAATTATGAGATTCATTCTAGATTAAGTATTTCTCTTTGTTAGAGCTAAGGAAATATTTCCACAAGCACAAAAGAAGGAAGTTAAAAAGTCCCTGTAACAAACTCCTCAAACAGAACTTTGGATAAATAAATCATAAGGCATATAGGCAGAGATGTGACTCTCAAGATAGCAAACCTTATATGAAAAGGAAAAATAAGAGTTTATTAAATTGGTTAATGTTTTCTCACCACTATCTAATATAAACAAACATAAGGAGCCCTTGGTGGTACAGTGGCTAAATATTTGGCTGCTAACTGAAAGGTTGGCAGTAGAAGCCACCAGCTGTCCTGCTGGAGAAAGATGTGCCAGTCTGCTCTTGTAAATATTTACAGCCTTGGAAAATCTATGTGACAGCTCTGCTCTGTTCTAAAGGGTTCTATGAGTCGGAATTTTGACTTATTTTGATTGGTTTTGTATTTAGGAAACCAAAAAGGAAGAACATGCTTGGTGTTTCTCAAGCTGAAAATACTGAAGAAAAGATTCAGGCCTCAAGTTGCAATCCATGGAGGATTCTATGGACAAAATATTGAATAATGCAGGAATCATGAAAAGAAGATGGGAGGAATACACAGAGTCTTTCTACCAAATAAAATTGGTCAATGGTCAACCACTTCAACAGGTAGCCTATCATCAGGAATCGATGATATTGAAGGAAGAAACCCAAGTTGAACTGAAGGCATTGACAAAAAACAAGGCTTCAGGAATTGATATATTTCAGCAAATGGACGCTGCACTGGAAGAGTTACTCATTTATGCCAAGACATTTGGAAGGCAGTTATCTGGACAATAGTCTGTGCCCATTCCAAAGAAAGATGGTCCAACAGAATGCAGAAACCATCGAATGATATCATTAATATAGCACACAAGTAAAATTTTCTGAAGAGCATTCAAAAATGGTTGCAGCATTGCATCAACTGCCAGAAATTCAAGCCACATTATGAAGAGGACATGTAAAGAGGGATAACGTTGCTGATGTCAGATGGATCTTGGCTGAAATCAGAGAATACTGGAAAGATATTTTCTTGTGTTTTATTGGCTATACAGAGGAATTTGACTGTGTGAATCA
Source organism: Orycteropus afer afer (assembly GCF_000298275.1). Taxonomy (NCBI): domain Eukaryota; kingdom Metazoa; phylum Chordata; class Mammalia; order Tubulidentata; family Orycteropodidae; genus Orycteropus; species Orycteropus afer. Next base: position 3,969,696 of record NW_006921800.1, on the reverse strand, counting down.
TAACAAATTATGGATAATAATGGGAATTCCAGAACATTTCATTGTGTTCATGAGGAACTTCTTCATAAATGAAGAAGCAGTCATTCATAGAGAACAAGGGGATACCATGTGGTTTAAATCAGAAAAGGTGTACATCATGGTTGTATCCTTTCACGATACTTATTCAATCTGTATTCTGAGCAAATAATCCAAGAAACTGAACTATACAAAGAAGGAGAAGATGGCATCAGTATTAGTGAGGAAGACTCACTAATACTCACTAATACCTTGCTTGCTGAAAGTGAAGAGGACTTGTAGCACTTACTGGTGAAGATCTAACTGTAGCCTTTATTATGGAGGCTATACCTCAACATAAAGAAAAACAAAAGTCATCATAACTGAACCACTAAGCACCATCATGATAAACAAAGAAAAGATTGAAGTTGTCATGGACTTCATTTTACTTTGAATCTACAATCAATGGATAAATTAAGAAATAAAGTGACATATTACATTGGACAGATCTGTTGTAAAAGACCACTTTAAAGTGTCACAAAGCAAAGATGTGACTTTGAGGACCAAGATGCACCTGACCCAAGCCATGGTATTTTCAGTTGCCTCATATACATGCAAAAGCTGGACAACAAATAAGGCAGACCCAAGAAGAATTGATGCATGTGAATTACAGTGTTGTTGAAGAATAGTAAATGTACTGTGGACTACTACAAGAATGAACAAATCTGTCTTAGAAGAAGTACAGCCAGAATGCTCCATGGAAGTGAGGATAGTGAGACTTTCTTTCAAGTACTTTGATCTCGTTATAAGGAGGGACCAGTCCCTGGAGAAGGACATCATGTCTGGTAGAGGGTCAGAGAAAAGAGGAAGACTCTCAATGAGATGGGTTGACAAGTAAAAATGAGCTCAAGCATAACAACGATTGTGAGGATGGTGCAGGATTGGGCAGTGTTTCTTTCTGTTGTACACAGAGTCACTATGAGTCATAACTGACTCAATGGCACCTAACAATAAGAACATATGCCCACCTCCTCAATTTTCTAATATTTAAAGGACTATTGGGAAAATAATTTCTAGTTTACTGGGTAGCTATTAAACATTAAAAGATACTGTATGCAAAGCACTTGGGGCACATGCAAAGTTTTTATGTGGTGCTTACACATTATCTTTGTTGTCATCATCCTCATCCTCATCCTCATCCTCATCCTCATTATCACCCTCAACATCATTTCATTTGTAAAATTGTCATATATTTAACTATCTCCCAACAGGGCACAAGTGTATTTCTGGGGATCTGAGGTCACATGTTTTTCTCTAAGTGTAAGGTCATTAGCAAACAGAACTACCAGAGAATATTTGCACTGTGATTAATTTGAAGGAAATACAATTAAATAAAGGCATTAAATCAGTTTGAATTAGGGTGGAAATGATACTGCTCTTCCTTAGTACTTGAATTCACAGTAAAAACAACTTCATCTGTCATGGAGATGTTACCTCTCTGCTGATGAATATATTGCTAAGGAAGAAATGAGAATCAGACTGCTTGTATAGGATTTTGATAGATTTGATTATCAATTAAGTGAATGACTATTTGATTCATTTATTCATTATGCATTGTTATTGATCTACTATCATGTGGGTCTAGATCTTAGGAAGACAGGTTTATCAACTCATAGATTCTAGATTTAGAATTCTGTTATTCTTCAAAGTGAAGTCTCAGTTTTCATTCATCAAATTTAGGACTTACACTTTGCCCCCACAGTGTAAATAGCTTTACATTCCTGTTTAATTGTAGGTAGTGTACATATTCATTATATAGCATTCAAACAATGCAAAAGAGTACAAAGAGCAAGAAAAAATGTCCTTTTCTCCACCACCCAAAGTTAACCACTGTTAATATTTTGATTAATATCCTTTCAGGTATCTATCGTTGGAAATTTTTCCTCACATGTGAGTGCATCTAAGAACCATAATAAGGTTTTCTAAAAGTAAAAGTGCTTTCACCCCACTTTTGGAGTTCTGACTTAGTATGTCAGGGTAGGATCTAGGTAACTCTACTTTTTGAAGGTGAAATACATGTTGAGAACAATGATAATTTGTGTACAGTTATTTCTAGTGCTTTATAAACAAGACTGCAATGAACATCTTTGTAAATATAATTTATGTAACTTCTGAGTACTTCTTGGGGGCAAATTACCCAGAAATACAATTGCTGGTTATACATATTACCTTCATATTATATTAATGAATGACTCAATCAGAGGGTTGAGTCTGTTCTAGATCACTCTTGAAGCTCAAATTGGTTGGCCAAATAAGTACTTTCAAATTTCCCATGGGTGAGCAGAGAAGAACATCAATAACCAGGAAAAAGAATAGAAGCAAATACAAAGCCTCTCAGAGCAGAGTAACCAGTATAGTGGGAGCATCAGGAATCAGGTAATCTAAAGAGTAATTGTAGGAACTGGAGTATTTGCTTAAAGAGCAAAGACTTAAGTAAAGGGACTAATAGCTCCTCTTAAATATTTGAGGAAGAGTTATATGAAATAAAGATGTATTCCATATGCGTTGAAGGCTGGTCTAAGATTTACAAGAATACAATCCAGAAAGAAGATTTTGATTCAATATAAAGACCAGGAGGCTGTCGTTCAAACAGAACAAGGGGATACTGCATTGTTCAAAATAAGAAGGGAGTGTATCAGGGTTGTATCTTTTCACCTTCTGGTCTATGTACAGGTCCCTTGTGAGCACAATTAAGTGTTCTGGAATTCCCATTCTTTTCAATGTTACCCATAATTTGTTATGATCCACACAAAAACATAGTCAATAAAATTTTGTATAGTCAATAAAACACAAGTACACACCTTTCTGGTATTCTTTGCTTTCACCCAAGATCCATCTGACATTAGCAATGATATCCCTCGTTCCATGTCCTCTTCTAAATTCAGCTTGAATTTCTTGGTCAATATACTGCTGCAACCATTTTTGAATTATCTTCAGTAAGATTTTACTTTCATGCAATATTAACAATATTGGTCAATAATTTCCACATTCTGTGGGATCCATTTCTTTGGAATGGGTACAAATGTGAATGTCTTCCAGTCAGTTGGCCAGGTAGCTGTCTTCCAAATTTCTTGGCATAGTCGAGTGAGGGCCTCCAGTATGGCATCTGTTTGTTGAAACATCTCAATGGGTATTCTGTAAATTCCTGGAGCTTTGTTCTTCACCAGTTCCTTCAGTGCACCTTCGACTTCTTCCTTCAATACCATTGGTTCTTGGACATATGGCACTGCACAAAATGGATGAAGGTTAACCAGTTCTTTTGGTACAGTGACTCTGTGTATTCCTTCCATCTTCTTTTGATGCTTCCTGCATCATTCAATATTTTGCTCATAGAATCTTTTAATATTGCAACTCGAGGCTTAATTTTTTTCCTCAGTTCTTTCAGCTCAAGAAATGCTGAACATGTTCTTCCCCTTTAGTTTTCTAACTCCAAGTTTTTGCACATTTCTTTATAGTAATTTGTATGTCTGCTTGAGAGGCTCTTTGAAATCTTCTGTTCAGGTCTTGTCATTTCTTCCATTTGCCTTAGCTACTCTCTACTCAAGGGCAAGTTTCAGTCTTTTCTGACATGCATTTTGGTCTTTTCATCCTTTCCTGTCTTTTTTTTTTTTTTTTTTACGTTTTCTCCACAAGTTTAGAAGACTCCATTCTATCTTGCAACTCTCTTGACTTCCTCACCATTTAGAAGTTCTGTAACTACACAGTATTTTCCCTCTTTTTGGTTTGTAGTTGTCCTCATTTGCCAATTGATGTCTGTGGTTCCCTGTTTACAATCTTGTAAGCTTATTTTACTTTGGTTACATCCATAGCTGTGTTGGGTTCTGGGTTATGTCATCTTGGTATTAATGGTCGGTTGTTGTTTGCTATTATTGGTTCTCTGTTCAAAGGATTCCCTTTCGTGTCTCTTGTAAGGTTGGTCTGGTTTTAACAAATTCCTTTAATTTATGCTTATCTGGAAATTTCCTAATTTCACCATCATATTTGAGGGACAGTTTTGCCAGGTATATAATTCTTGGTTGGAAATTGTTCTCTTTCAATAGCATCGCATTGCCTTCTCACTTGCATGGTTTCTGCTGAGAAATCAGGATTTATTCTTATTGGTTGTCCTTTGTAAGTAACTTTTTGTTTTTTTCCTGTGCTGCTTTCAGGATTCTTTCTTTGTCTTTGGTTTTGATCAGTTTGATGATGATATATATGTGTGATTTTCTTTTGGGATCTATCCTGTTTGGGGTTCATTGGACTTCCTGAATCAATATATTCTCATTTTTCATCATATCAAGGAAGTTTTCTTCCAAAAAATCTTGGACAATTTGCTCAGTGGTTTCTTTTTCTCTTCCTGTTCTGGAATTCCAATTACACTAAATGAGAACATGTTTGGTGAAGGAGAGGGTTAATGAGGGTGTGGGAGACCCTCAGTGAGCTGGATTGGGATAAAAATTTTCGATGGACTTGAACATGCTGGAGATTGTGAGGATGACATAGGACCAGGCAAATGGTAGACTCTGTTGTACAAGGGGCTGCCATGAGTCCAAGCTGATTCAATAGCACTAACAACAATTACATACTGGCCTTAAGGTGAGTTTACCATCCCTTTTGAGCTTTAGTTTTCTCATTTGGGGAGTGGAGATACTAACAGTAGCCTCAAAAATCTTTGCTGTTTCTCCAGTGTCTGTTGTATACAAGCTGAATGCTTTAACTTATTAAAAGCTCTCAATAATATGTCCTCAACCTACTTTCCAGGTATATCTGGCAACACTCGTTCTAACTTTGTGGAAATTATTTTTCCTAAACTTATTATAAGGAGCTCTGGTGGTATAGTGGGTAAGGCATGTGGCTGCTAATCAGAAGGTCAGCAGTTCAAACCCAACAGCTGCTCCACAGAAGAAAGATGAGGCAGTCTACTTCTATAAAGATTTACAGCCTTGGAAACCCAATGGGGATCAGTCATTATGAGTCAGAATAGACTCAATGGCAATGAGTAAACTCATTATGCACTTTCATAATTCTGTTCCCTTTGCTTGAATGTTAATTGAATAGATACTAGAAATTCATGAAAACCCAGTTCATATGACTCTAAGAATTCTTTGCTGAGGTCTGATTTAAAATTAACTATTCTTTCCTTTCTGCCTCTGTAATACCTCATGTATACTTCTGTGATTATTTCTTGGTGCTTGAGTTACATTATAGTCAGGGCTATGCATATGTCTCTCTCTCCTCCTTGAATGAACAGTCATATCTTTTTATTTTAGGGACTCAGGCCCTCCCATCTCCTCTGCTCCCCAGGCCCCTAGTCTATCCAAGTTGGTGAAGACATTGAAGTGCAGACACATAGTAGGCATTGAAATATATATTGAATTGATTTCAATGGCAACACAAGAGAGTGCAAGCATAAATGCAAGGATATCCAAGCAGGGTTTTTAATGGAAAAGAATAATAATAAGGCTTAGAGAAGTCACCACAGTGCTTGCTAGCTAGTTAGCTAGACAGTTGCCGCTGAATGAACTCCCAGCGATGGTGACCTTATGTAAACAGAATGAAATACTGTCCAGTTCTGTGTGATTCTAACAATTCCTGGCATGTTTGAGTCCATCATTACAGCTACTATGCCAATCCATCTCACTGAGGGTCTCCCTCACCGTCTCTGGCCCTCCACTTTACCAAACACAGTGTCCTCCTACAACAGTGGTTCCTTCCCAGTGACATGTCCAAAGCAAATGAGCCAGACAATGTTCTGTTGTGATCCATAAGGTTTTCACTGGCTAATTTTCAGAAGTAGATTACCAGGCTTTTCTTCCTAGTGTATTTTAGTCTGGAAGGTCTGTTGCAACCTATCACCATGGGTAACTGTGTTGGTATTTGAAATACCAATGACATAATGTTATGGATTAAATTGAGTTCCCTAAAAATATGTGTTGTCAATCCCAATCTCTACACCTGTGGATGTAATCCTATTTGAGTATGGGGTTTTCTTTGTTAAATTGAGGCTATATCAGTGTAGATGTCTTAAACCAATCACTTTTGAGATATAAAAGGAGCTAACTTTAGGCACAGAAGTCATCAAGCATGAATGGGGAAAAGAGAGTTGATATATGGAAATCTCCAAGGGATGCCAATAAGAATATTAGAGAAGCTGAAACAAGGATTTTCCCCCAGAGCAGACAGAAAAACCCTTCCCAGAGAGCCAATGCCCTGACTTCAGACTTCTAAGCTCCTAAACTGTAATAAAATACAACTTTTTGTTCCTTAAAGCCACCCACTTGTGGCTTTAACAACCTACTGTTATGAAGCACTATGAAACTAAGACACAGCTTCTAGCTTTACAGCAACACTCCAGACACCACAGTACGACAAACTGATACACAATGGACCACAGTGCTAGATACACAGTATATATCCAACAACTTGCTGTTAACTATAATTAGGACTGAAATTAGAGATAATAATGCCTAAAATTTTGGTATATGTGTCAACCAGAGTGACTCTCATCCCTTCCCAGTAAAGATCCTTTGGTGCCACTGTTGGACAGATGATGAAATTGAATGAACTAGTAATCTCAATAATAATAATAATAATAATAACTGAGGTGTTAAGTTTCTGAGGTGGTGTGAAGAAAAAATAGTGTTTATATTGAAATAGTCATTATTTGTGCAATGGCATTAGCTAAGGAGTGGGCAGGCTGAAAGGCATTTGTCCAGGCAACAAGAGGAATGGCAGCTGTGGTTAGAATAATGGTGTGGGGTACAGAGCAGCCTTTAGCTTCACAGTATAAATAGGCTGAGCTTTTCAATGGTTTCAAACCACTAACCTTTTAGTTAGCAGTCAAATACCTTAACCACTATACCACTAGTAACAGGCTACCCTCCCAAACCCCCAAGCCCATTGCCCAGAGTTGATTTTGGCTGTTCCCATTACTACTCAAAAACACATCTGTGGAGTTGAGGCTGATAGTGAACACACACACACACATACACACACATGCATACACACTCTTCCCTTCCAAGAATTAAGAGACTTTCAAGGGAAGCAAATTCTGACCATTTACTTTTTGACTTCCTGTCAAGTGCCCATATTACTGGACTGTGGTTACCCCATCAATTCTAGTTATCGCTCACTCACTTCTGTTTTCCCTCACTCAGCCAGTAAGCATTCTGCTTCTGCTGTCTGTCTATTACTATATTGGGCCACAACAGGGATATAAATTGCTCTGGCAGAAAAAAAAGCATGCATGAAGGGTATCTGAAAGACTGAACACTCCATAAAGCACACTTGCACAGTCCCACTATGTCATCTTTGAATGTCTCCTGGACATACTGAGCCCTGCAAAGACAGACCACAAACCTCACTTCCACTAATGCTGCTAAAATACACTTCATGTTTGTTAATATGCTGCAGCAAAAGGAAAGTCTTAACATATATCAAGGAGTCCCTGGGTGGTGCAAATTGTTAAGCACTTGGCTACTAAGGAAAAGATTGGTGGTTTGAATCCACCCAGAAGTGCTTTTGAAGAAAGCCTTAGTGATGTACTTCTGAAATATCAAAAACCCAAAACCAAATCAGTTGCCATCAAGTCAATTCCAACTCATGGTGAGCCCATGTGTTTAACAGTAATTCTGTTCTACAGGTAGTCCCCAATTATAGAGTATTCAAGTTACAGTGAACTGCACTTATGATTGTATGTTTTTTTTTTTTTTTTTTGTACATCATATCATTAGTAACATATATTTCATACAGTGTTGTAATATGCAATTTTCTGATATTATCATTCTCAGACGTAATGTTTCCAACCCTGAAAGACAAATAAAGATTGGATTTATAAAGACAATGATAATAAAAGGTAATAATGAAAACTAAAAAAAGAAAATGGAGTATCCTTTGACTTACATCAGAACCAATTTATGATGGAGTAGTCTTCAGAATGAGAGCTCTGGTGGCGTAGTGCCTAAGGCATTTAACTGCTAACCAGAAGGCTAGCTGTTCAAATCCACCAGCTACTTCTCAGAAGGAAGGTTGGGCAATCTATTTCCCATAGTGATACCACCTCAGAAAACCAAGAAGGGGTCACTATGAGTTGGGTCCAACTCGATGGCAGTGAGTTGGGTTTTTGGTTTAGTCTTCAGAATGGAACCCCTTCATAAGTGGGGTTTTCAATGGCTATAATCTTCTAAAAGTATGTCAACAGGACTTTCTTCTGAATGTTGGTCCACTTTCCAGTTCTTAGTGAATTCCTAAGAAAATAAATATAGAACTAGGAATCCTATAGTTTTCTAGGTATCATAAGTACCCACTACTGAGGCATAGTCACCGGTGTCCCTTATAAAGCAAACCACAGACAAATGATTTTGGACTCACTAGGAACTTTTCCTTTAACAGGGATATCATCTATAATACATTATTCTTTTTGGGTGAATACATAACAAATGTAGGAAAAGAAAATGAGACTGGAAAGTAAAGGAAATAAAGATGGTTACATTCCACTATGCAGGAAAGAAAGAGTGGGGCTCTTCAGGGAATATCTGGGTGTGGGAAGAAAGGAAGTATATACATATCTAATACCCACATGCAGGGTTAGAAGAGGGAAGAATTTAACATTGAGAGATTGCCTATCTATTTTTATTGAAATAAGATAAAACTAAGGTCAATATAATTTATTTTCAAATGTCTAGTTGTTCTGGTTATCTAATGCCACTCTGACAAGCATATACCAAAACTGGGATTGCCTCAACAAACAGGAATTTATTCTTACAATTTGGAGCCTTTAAGTTCAATTCAAAGGGCCAGGCTCTATGGGCTGGGTGAACACCCCTCAACCTTGGGGTCCATCTCTGCCTCCTGCTCTTGGTCCACAGGAGCTAGAGGCATTTCTTCATTCAGACAGCTGCTGGCTGCTGAGACAGACAAGCCCAAGGTTGACAAGTAAAAAGGCATAGTCCTGATGTTACCAAACCACACAGCAGGCCATTAATTTAAGTGCATTGTAAGTCTCAAGGTCAGCAGAGCATGGCAGGCTGCTGAACAATGACATGGCCATATGCAGGGTCCAAGTGTGCCACAAGCTGGAGACCATTCCCCAAGGCTTCTGCGTATATACAGGAAGCAGACCACATTCCCTAAGGCAGCTACTCAGCTGCTCACAGTAGATTCCACCATGGAGTAGATTACCAGTCTCATTATGGGGAATACTACATCCAGATGCCTAGCCATTCAACCAGGCCCAGCCAAGTTGACACACAATCTGAACTACCACACTAGTGAATTCATCTCAAAAAGTAGTGTTATAGTCTGTGATGGATGATGTTATGTGCCAACTTAACTAAGCCATGATTCTCAGTGTTATGTAATTACCTTCCATTTTGTGAACTGATATAAGGGGAAGTTTCCTTGGGAGTGTGGTCTGCATCCAATATATATGGATGTTCTGGAAAAGCTCTGCAAAAACAGCATGGAGGTGAAAATTTCTGACCTCCTTTAACTTCACAGGAAGACAGAATCACCATCAGCAGCCCAAGGCTTATTCTTATGAGGTCAGACATGCTGCCACCCTCTAGCTTTTTCCCTATTCTGATACCAACTGTCCCTTCCCTCCCACGGCACTCACTACTTCTCTGTTGGGTTCGATAATTCATTGTAATGTCCACATAGAACTCACAGACAATACTCATGACTATGGGATTTATTAAGGAAGTAACAGGCTACACTTTAGGTTCAGGAACATGCTCAGGACACAATTCTTTGATCAGGACAGTCTCCCCTCTTCTGTGACCTCAGACATGCCTCTCTGGCTGTTGGCCTCTCAGCTTGGCCTCTGCCTTGCTTGGGCAAGTGTTACAAAGCTCTTTCAACTCTTTAGATAGGTCCACCTAGGTCCACCCCACTCTGCCATTAAGCTTCCTATCTAAGGGCACTCAGCTTTCTCGCTTCATGGGCCAGATAAGCCTGCTGTTCTGTCTCGTGCCTCTTGGTTCCACTGTTACTGTCTCTCTACTGGGGCATCTCCCTGCTGGGGTGTCTCCTTGCCCAAGTATGTCTTCCAAGGAAATCCAGTGCAAAGATCTTGGGTCCAAGAATGCACTGTACTTCACCTCCAGCTCTTCTATCTTGGTGGCAGTGAGATTCTCCTCTGCCTCTAGGAGGGCTCATTTTAAGCCTGACAGAGTGACAAAACTAACTAATTCCACATTAGAGTTCCACTCCTGGTGGCCTAGTGCCTAAGACACTTGACTGCTAACCAGAAGGCTGGAGGTTCAACTCTACCAGCCACTCCTTGGAAGGAAGGTTGGGCAATCTACTTCCGTAGTGATACTGCCTCAGAAATCCAAGGAGGGGTCACTATGAGTCAGATCCAACTTGAAGACAGTACGTTGCGTTATGTTATGTTACCCAGTAATCTGGTGGGATTAACGAAGACAATGGCTAGGAAAGCCTTACCAAATAATTCATTGCACTAAAGCTCTCTGTTTCTTTCTCTTGATCCATGATCTGACTTGTTATCCTCTAACCTCTGGTCCTTGGGATGTAAGGAATCACATTGCCATTTGACCTGCAGATTTGGGGATCTGTCAGCTCCTGTACCCCATGAGCTAGTAGCCTGCTATCTAACCTGTTGTTTTTGGGTTTATCAGTCCCTACAACCATGTGAGTTAAGAGAAGCTTCCAGCCTAATGTCTGACCTACAGATTTGAGACTTGCCAGCCACCACAACTTTGTAAGCCACTTCCTTGAAATGAATTTCTCTCTTTCTCTCTAAACATATAAACACATATATACATATATATGTATATGTATACATACATATATATGCTTTACTAGTTTTGTTCTTCTCGGGAACCCAGCCTAAGACATTTTCATACCAAGAGTAGTTCTAGAGGGATAAAATGGTAAGGACAAATTTCCTGAGTTGGTTCTCAAGTTTGGCTAGTCTTAAAGTTACTGATAATTGCTTGCAGCAGTGAAGAGTGTGCTCCTAATTCATGCTGTGAGGTGCCAAAAGAAATATTCAAAATATCACCACCAATAGATCAAACATTTGTGAGAGACAAGGCTGTGAGTGATTACATGTTTGACTCTACAATTTTAGAGAATGAGAAGTATAAAAAAGCTGGTTGGTTGGTCCTACTTTTGCTAGACAACTGGTGAAAGAAGAAATTATCTCAGAGCTTCAGAGTCACAGTTGAAGCATCACAGATAAGACCGGAAAGTTGACACTATGCTCTGATTATTTCCAAAAACCAAACAGTCTTATCTTAAGAGTGGCCAAATTGCAATGTCAATTGAATTCTCAAGCTCAAATGGTGTCTGAAGTTAAAGTAAGAGTATTGATTGGGAAAAAATGGGATCCTGAAACTTGGGATGAGGACACATGGGCAGATAATCAGGAAGCTGGGGACACTGTGCACCTAAGTTCCATTGAATCACCCCTGCCAACAGACCCAGCCCTCTTACTCTGATCTGAAGAAATTACTTCACCTTTGTCTGCTAAGCTACCCTTTCCAGTAAAACCATCATCCTTTCCACCACCATCTGATGAGATTAACCCAGCTGTGCAGGAAGAGTCTTTGTCTGAGATACCACATGGGGAGGTACATGAGGCAAGTGCTTTTCCAGTTGTACACATTAGTTGTATCATGTTAGGTTCAAGTATGATTTTGTAATAATATTTATTTAGTGATTATGTGTGGTTTAAGGAGATGTATACAGGAGTCAAGTTGGACAAGGGGTGGACTGTGATGGTTAATGTTATGTGTCATTTTGGCTTAGTCATGATTCTCAGTATTATGTAATTATCCTTTATTTTGTGATCTGATCTAAGGGGAGCTTCCTTGGGGATGTGGCTTGCATACAGTATCTATGGATGTTCATCCAATATATAAGGCAAAACTCTCTTTCTCAATCCTGCATCTGATGCATCATCCTCTGACCTCTGGTTCTTAAGACATAAGCCATCAGCCTGACTTGCAGATTTTGGGATTTGCCAGTGAGCCAGCATCTTCCCATATGAGTTGCTTATTTTGGATTTGTTGGCCCCTGAAACTCCATGAGTCGGAAGAGGCCTCCAGTCGGATGCCTATCCCATGGATTTGGGACTTGCCAGCCTCCACAACCGCACCAGCCATCTCCTTGAATTAAATCCTTCCTCTGTCATCTCTCTTTAATGGTTTCGCTCCTCCAGAGAATCCAACTTAATACATAGCCATTTATGTCAAGGGTCTTAGACATACTTTCTCTATAGTATTAAATTCATCATTGACAATCTTTTATCAAACCCTTCCAAGATGCAGTCACTGTGCTAAGTGCTTAAAAACTGCATTTGTTATCCTTGCTTCTCTGGGGGCAAGGCTTTAAGTTAGTAGTTCCTTATTTGTTTGAGCCCTAAAAGAAATCTAGTAAGATAATAAAAAACAAATTTCCATGCTCACTCAAGGGCTGTCTCAAGTGTCATCTATTTTCTGATTTTAATCCTGGGCTGTTTCCACTGGAACAGACCTTATAGAGGAGGGCATTTTTTGAGGTTTTGCTACTGGTTTCTACAGAGTTGGTTGCATAGAATCCTAGAGCTGGAAGAGGTGTAGAGATCTCTAAGTGGATTTCAACTGGGCTCAAGAGAGCAAGCTGTAGAAACTGCCCTATGTGAGAGTGTGTGAGTGTGTATGTGTGTGTGGAAAAGACTGGGTGTGTAGAGTGGAATTAGGGGCAAGAATTATGAGTTGGATTTTGAACAGTGAATGACCAAGGTGTCTCTTTACCTGTTATTGGAGCTCTGGTAGCATAGTGGCTAAGGCATTTGACTGCTAATCAGAAGGCTGGTGGTTCAAACCCACCAGCCACTCCTCGAAAGGAAAATGGGGCAATCTACTTCCGTAGTGATACTGCCTTGGAAACCCAAGGAGGGGTCGCTATGGGTCCGACTTGACGGCACATAATGGCACATAACAACAACAACAACAACAACATGTATATATTAGGCTTATACTTTAGATTACTTTTAGAGAAATGGTTCTGCTTTTTTATTAATCAGGGTTCTCCAGAGAAACAGACCCAGCAGGATGGAGATGATAGATAGATAGAGTGGGTAAGGTAGAAATGCAGTCAAGGGTGATGAGTTGGGTTTTGAATAGGCTTGGCCAGGTATAAGCAAGACCAAGATCTCTTTTATTTGTGGTGTATTAGGCTAATATTAAAATTCAATTTAAAGAAATGGTTTTGTTTCTAAAAACAAGCAAATAAAGATGTAAACCCCAAATTTAGTTAGAAACCTAGAAAGATTAAGTGACTTCTTCGTAGTTCCTTAGAGGAAGAGCCAGCACTGACACCCATGCCTTCTGACTCAGGCTAATTTCGATCTATATTGTGGTTTTGCTAACCATCTAGATGGTTAATAGTAGGAATTCTGGAGCCTTATTTGGATTATAATCCAAGTTCATCTATTTATTAGCTGCATGACCATGAGTAAAATACTTAGCTTCTCTGTGTCTCAATATCATCATCTGTAAAGTTAAGACATTAGTAGTACCTTCCTTTGGAGTTGTTATGAGCACCAAAACAGCTAAAATGTGTAACATACTTACAAAAGTGCTTGACAATTACTACAAACTGTGTAAATGTGAACTAGTATTATTATTCAAGAGGTTCTAGCAACTTTCCTGAGCCCACATGAACTACCTGTTGATATTGTTAACAGTTGCCTTTGACTAGATTTTGACTTATGGTGACCCCTTGTGTTATAGAATAGAACCACTCCACAGGGTTTTCTTGGCTGTAATGTCACCTGGGGACTTATGCTGTTGTTGTTAGCTGCCTTTGAGTTGGCTCCCAACTCATTGCAACTCCATGTGCTCAGAATAGAGCTGTTCCATAGGATTTCTTCTACAGAAATTTATGGAAGAAGTTTGCCAGCCCTTCCCTCTGCATAGTTGCTGGGTGGTTTAAACTGCCGACCTTTAGGTTAGCAGTAAAAATCCTAGAGTTGCTTTTCCTTTATGCAAGGACATGGAAGACCCTTTTTAGAAAGTAAATATATTACCTGGGTAAAATAACACAATGAATTATTGTCACACTCTAATACCCTAGAAATATTTTCCATTAGCTCTAAATCCTTACTAGGGCCTTACAGGAATGGGACACAGAACACTTAAGCTTTAAAGATAAATAGCGGCAGGATTTCTTTAGGTCATGAGTACTTAAAGGGAGGTAAGTTTGGAGAGAGAGTGCCAGTAACACAAGGCAGATATCTGAAAGAAATGTGGCCCCATTCAGAATTCTCTTCTGAGTCCACACCAAAGACTGAGGCAGTGAGTGAATTTTCATACAGTTTCCATAAGTGCCAATGTCAAGGTCTCTGTTTGCTAACTCCTTGTATACCTTCTTTTCTCCTTTAACATTCTATATATGTTCTACATATGGGAGCTCTGGTAGCATGGTGGCTAAGACACTTGCCTGCTAACCAGACGGCTGGCGATTCAAACCCACCAGCCACTCCTGGGAAGGAAGGTTGGGCAATCCTACTTCCGTAGTGATACTGCCTCGGAAACCCAAGGAGGGGTCGCTATGAGTTGGGGCCGACTTGACGGCACATAACAACAACATATGTTCTCTACTCCCTAACGTTTGGGCCTGTATAATATATTAAAAATGCCAGTGAAAAAGAAAATTTAAAAGTATGTTTAGAAGAGAAGACAGATTTTGGAGGGGGCATAAGAGTGAAAATGTCCTACTCAGTCAGCCTTGCTCATGGTGAGTTGTGGGTAGGTGGTGGTTGGGGCTGTTGAGAGGACTGAAGTGATGTGAAAGTATTATACCCACAGAAATCTTTTTAAGAATGACTGAAGGGCCAGATATTTTTCCCCAGCACACACATACTTCCTTGTGTAGTCATCTCTAAAGTGTGAGGCTTGGACCAAAACCCAAGTTTTGTCTCAGTTTCCCAGATCATATTGCAGATAGGGGAGTTCTAATGGTGTGTGTGTGTGTGTGTGTGTGTGTAGACAGAGGGAGAGAGAGAGAGAGAGATAGGTAGATAGATGGAAGTAGAATAAGGTATCTTTCACTATCAATGAAATGGCAGGTCTGTGCTATCCAGATCCAAATTAGAAGGGGTCCTCTGAAATGAATCACAATTCAGAAGGAAGTTCCTAAAAATGAAGTTCAAACAGCTAGCTTTCTTTTGAGCAAGAAATTCAATCTCATTTCCGCAATCAGTGAAATGGGATTACAGCATTTTTTGTTCTATGTCTATTTCCCACATAGACAGTTCTCAGATAATCTAGTATTTTATCGCTATTAACCTCTGTGTTACAAATGTGATTGTGGAATGATTCACTTCAGTTAGTGTGAGTTGGAGTTGTGTGTCAACTTGGCTGGACCACAGTTCTGAATGATATAAGCAGTTGTGATGTGGGTTATTCTCACAATGAGATCAGATGTTTTGAGCAGCCAATCTGCTGACATGGAGTTTTGCTAGGGGTGTGGCCTGTTTCCAATATATTTATGGACATCCTTGGAAAAGAGACTATGTTTTGTGGATCGGGATCCTGTTGAGCTGCCTACAACTGCCCGTGAGCAAACAATCCACCATTTGGCCTGGTGATTTTGGATTTTTCATTCATTGGAGTCAACAGCCAGTATACTGCCTGCCAACCTTGAGCACGTCAGCCGCTACAGCTGCATGAGTTGGGAAAAGCCTCCAGCTTGACGTTTGATCCAAGAACTTGGACTTGGCAGCTTCTATAAATGTGTGAGACATTTTCCTAAGATAAATTGCTTTCTCTCTCTCTCTCTCAACTTTACTGGTTTTGCTTCTCTAGAAAACCCAGCCTAACACAGTTAGATACTTTGGTTTCATTGATAGGTAGTATTTCTTTGATAATTCAGAAGATACTGCAATATTTTTGCAGGTTCAGGGTCATTTTTATGATCATTCAATGTCATGAAAATGAATTCTACTGTATTAAAGGGAATTTGTTGCAAATAGGTTTCAATTAGTAAGGAATATACACTAACCTCACTGTTTTATATAATTAGCTAATAAATATATTTTTACTTTTTAGTGTCTATTCAAGGGCTATTCATCTGATAATTTCAAAAGAAGTAATTGTAAGTTAGCCCAATACTTATCTCCTAAAGTACTTTTTAGCCTAAATATTTGCATACACGTAGCTCCTAAGATCTCAGAATCATAAAAAAAAAAATTTCTATTGCATCATGAAAGTGAGAAAGTAGAGAAAATCGATTAATACAGGAAAAGAAGGCCACTTTTTAAAGATAATTACCCTAGAAAGTTGCAATCCCTTGAAAATAAAGTGCCTCTGTCTGGTGGCATAGTGGAGAAGGCATTTGGTTGCTAACCAGAAGGTTGGTGGTTCAAACCCACCAGCTACTCCATGGGAGGAAGATGAGGCAATCAACTTCCATAAAGATTTACAGCCTTGGAAACCCAATAGGGATCACTATGAGTCAGAATCAATTCAATGGCAGTGGGTTTTTTCTGTCAGTGAAACATAAGTAGACATTAAAATTATTTTAATAGTAATGATAACATGACACAAGTACCTCATTTGATTATTCCAACTTCCCTATGAGAAAAATAAGGTAGATGGTATCATTACGCGAATTATAGATAAGGAAAGTGAGATTTAGAAAATTCAAGCAAACTGGCCTAGGATTATAGTGAGTTAGCATTCAAGCCCAGCTTTTCTGGTTTCAAATTTGGAGCTTTCTCACAATGCCACCATCTGTGTTGCCAACCTGGTTGGAATAGGGAGCAGATTTGTAATGTGCAGTGATATGATGCTATGTCACTTCTTTCTTTGAAAAAGCAGAAATAGTGTGCAAATTTTGGGAAAATTACAAGCTAACAATTTGAAGCCATTGTTGAACTTCTGGGCATGAGGAGATAAAGAGCCCGCAAAACAGTGGCTTTATACAATTCCTGAGCCTTTGTAAATACATTTTAGGTAATTGACTTCATTTTTGGCTAGACATGATGAAAACAGTATTTGTTTCCTTTTATTAGCATGACTTCTCTTTGCATTACAGCCATTAGTCTGCCTTTTAGGAAGAAAGAAGGAGGAAAGAAAACTTTTCGCTTTAAGGGGACATTCCCAAAGTCTCTTAGATCATTTCTTCTTACGGATCATTGGCCAGAACTAAGTCACATCTACCTGGGAGAGAGACTGGGAAATGCAGCATTTTAGTTGGTTGTTGTTGTTGTTATGTGCTGTCAAGTCGGATCCAACTCATAGTGATCCCTCCTTGGGTTTCCGAGGCAGTATCACTATGGGAGTAGATTGCCCCATCTTCCTTCTGAGGAGTGGCTGGTGGGTTTGAACTGCCAGCCTTCTGGTTAGCAGTCAAGTGCCTTAGGCACTATGCTACCAATTGGACCTAGCTAATAATCAGGGTTCTGTTACAAAAAAGGGGAAGAGTGCATATTGAACATCAACTGGTGATCTCTGCCACGATCTAAGAGTTGTTCTTTTAAAAAGTCCTCACAATTTTTTTATTTTACTTTATTATTACATAAAATAATGTACCTGTCTTGCATGACTTTTAAAAATTTCTTTTCTACAGTTATTTTATATCAGAGATTTAATAAAGGTCCTGCTTGAGGATTATAGTGACTTTTATTACTAAGGACAAGAGAAACAATAATAAATACTTTGCTATATTATTTTCTAATTAAAATTTAAATAGTCAATTTTATAACTACTTTTATATAAGATCTAGCTGTTTCAAATAGTCAAAATATGATGATTGGGGCTTTAGTCATTTTTCTTTGGATTCTCTAATTAGAGTAATGAGAAGGCATTGAGAATTTAGACTTATCATAACCATTAGGTACATCCCATTTACACTACACAATGCATACTATATAATTATATACAGTTCATAACATTTTTATTAGTGATGAGGGAAGGTTTTTCTTTCAGTGCTTAGCAGTGTCTTGCACATAAAAGATACAAGATCAATGAGTGCTAAATTGAACAGACCTTCACTGGTCATCTTACGGATCCCTGGTGGTGCAGTGGTTAAAGCACTCAGCTGCTAACCAAAAGGTTGGCAGTTTGAACCCACCAGCTGCTCTGCAGGAGGAAGATGTGGCAATCTGCTTCTGTAAAGATTTATAGCCTTGGAAACCATATGGGGCAGTTCTACTTGTCTATAGGATGACAATGAATTAGAATTGACTTGATGGCAGTGGGTTGGGTTGATTTGGGTAATCAGCTGAATTTGTTTGCCTGATATAAAAAAATATCCTTGATAACTTCTGCTATATCCAATCTTTAGCCTCCTAGTAGCATTATACTGGCTTTGATTTAATTTGATTGTATTAGACAGTTGTGGTTTATTGCCATGCTTAGTAGGGGACCACTTAGTATCAGGTCAGTTTGTAACTATTTCACTGTTGTGCCCCTGAAAACACCCATAGCTTCAGAGATTAGAAAATCCTCCAGAACATGAAGATGCATAGAGAGCAGTCAAATCAGCTCTGATCTGGAGAATAAGGACTGATTTATTGTGAAATTCATTACACAGTGCAATTACCATATTTAAGATAGTCTTTAATTCTTCTCAAGTATTGATTTGGTAATATAGCATAAGAGTTCATTTGATGATTTTCTTTTATCTGAACTATATTTCCTGTGATTTCTCTTTTAAAATCTGGAGATAAAATTTCAGTGATAACCTTGATTGACTCTGATCATAACTTGTACGACAGAACATGACTTATACCTGTTATTAGACTTAATGTGCCTTTAAATATATACTACTTTTTTAGAATAAATTAAGTTGGTCTTCCTTTATTCATCTTCTTGTGCACTCTCTCAGATTCCTTCCTGGTCACCTTTATAATGTGACAAAGTGAAAAACAAAAAGTTCATATTTACTCCATTCATAACAGGAGTCATCATATTTATTTGCAACCATTGACCATCTGCTTGACTGTTAGATTCTCTATTTTTGCTAATGGCTGGAGTAAAAATTGTACAGCCTACAACTTATGTATTTAAAAATATATGTTTTAAAATTTTCTTTTGAAAATAAAAATGAATAGAGCTAAATTTTCTTATAAATTCTATTCTCTGCTGGCTGGAACAGGGACTTGGAAGTGGAAGAAAAGAAGATGGATTCTTAAATTGTCAGTTAAAGGTGTTATATCCATCTTTTTATTTTTTATTTTTATTTTCTCAGTTTGAGTTAACTCACTCTTTCAGGGGCAAATGCTCTTTTTTTCCTCCCTCATGGTTTTCTCCACTCCTACCTTTTCTTAACTAAGATGGCACCTACATGAAGGAGAAAAGTTATATATTCCAATTATGATGGGGGTAAGTGAGGGAAGTCAGCTTGACCACAGGTGGATCTTGGTCCAGCCCTATGAACCCTCCTTGGATTCCCTAGCGTTAACTCTTATTTTTCTAGGTTGCCAGAAAGCTACTGACTTTGGAGCTAGTGAAAACTGTGAACAGTTACCTCAGCATTTTTTTGACCCTATGGTATCTCTTTGCCCACTTGGCCCTATTTGTGGTCTTCCTGACTCAGTAGACCTCCAAGCTCAGTCATATCCTTCTTTCAGACACTATCTTGGACTGTCCACCACGTCAGAACTGCTGCCTCTGCCCAAGGTCACCCTGTCCCTAACTGCAGCAAATCTATGTCTATCTTTTTTTTTTTTTTTTTCTTTTACTTTGTACCCTTTTCCATAAACCTTAGGAGGAGTCCGGGACACTTCTCCACTAGGTGGAGGCTGAGGTAGCCTCAGGGGAACTGTTGAACCTCTCATTATCATTCCCCTTCTGCAGAAGTGTCTGTGCTTGTGGATGAGGACACAGTGTGAGGTTGTGTTCTCAATGGCTTGTGGCCATTCCTTCTTCCTATTTGGAGTTTCTATTATTTTGCTACTGTCTCAACATTTCATGCTGAGGCAATTGTGGTGAAGAAGTAAAGATATCCTTTCTGTTCTTTCCCTGCTACTAGCTCTAGAAGGGCTTTTGCCTGCAAAAGCTCCTTCATGTCATTTCTTTCTCCTTCAGGAGTTGGCATTTGCTTTCCCATTTTCTGAGGCCATGATAATGGAAGGAGGGAGCCATGGGGGAGGGGATGAGGAGGTGGGAAGTGAGAGTGGAGAAACAAAACTATCATCAACCCAATACGTTAAACGAAAACCAACCTCAATGATATCAAGTCATTCTGACTCATCATTACCCCTGTTAGCTTTCTAAGACTTCAAATCTTTACAGAAGTAGTTTGCCTCATCTTCCTCCCATGGAGCAGCTGGTGGATTTGAGCTGCTGACCTGGTTAGCAGCCAAATGTCTTATCCCTTACACTAGAGCTCCTTAATAAAATACATTACAAAAAAAAAAAAAAAAAAATGAAACCCACTGCCATAAGTCAATTCAGACTCATGGTGAGTCCCATTGGGTTTCTAAGGCTGTAAATCTTTATGGAACTAGATTGCCCCATCTTCCTTCTGCAGAGTGGCTGGTTGGTTTGATCCATCAACTTTTTGGTTACCAGTCAAATGCCTTAGGCATTGTGCCACCAGAACTCCTCATAAAATACATTAGGAGGTTTAATGATTTGAAGATTATTGCTGTTGTGTCAACAAAACACTTTCCTTTTTTTTTTTTTTCCTGAACTGCACAATTTTATTCATACCTGTCTTTGAAAAAAGAATATATTTATTTTTCCCTCTAAAATTGATAACTAGACTATTAGTTCCTAAGCAACCCTTATTGTTTTGCTGGCAGAGTAATTTTGAATAATGTGAATAATTTTTAAAATTAAATCTTAATGCTATTATTTAAATCCAATTACCAACATAATAGCTATAATAGGTAAGCCACCCAGTATTGTATCTGTAGTCACAACCGTTTCCAGTACTCATCCCAACAATAATATGCAGTAACTGGCTCTGGGTAGCTCAGGTTCTCCATGACAATAAAGGCTCAGGGTTTTTCAGGAACCAACCTCAAGTTAAATCTCCTTCCAGGAATATGACTGCATCCTCCTACTTCTGAATGCCAGGAAACTCCAGACATCTAGTTGTGGAACAAATCAAGCAAATTAAATTACTTTGGAAGTGGCAAGAATGGTGCAGGGAAAGGTTAAATCTCTGGAATACTGTCTTATTAATAATATTGGTAATAATTCTGTATTACTGATACCATCTAAGTTTTCTTCCTTTTTCATAAAGTCTACCTAAATAGAGCTGGAGAAAACATAAAGGATAAGACAGGATGTGAATTTGAAAAGCTGTGCATGGTTATCACCAAACTGAAAGAAAAAAAGTCTCCTATCTACATATAATTTGAATCCACAATCAACACCCATGGAAGCAAAAAACTCAAACTCACTGCCATTGAGTCAGATCCGCCTCACAGCAACCTCTCCTCGGGTTTCCGAGGCCGTATCATTATGGAAGTAGATTGCCCAATCTTCCTTCTGAGGAGTGGCTGGTGGGTTTGAACTGCCAGTCTTCTGGTTAGCAGTCAAATGCCTTAGGCACTATGCCACCAGAGTTCCCACCCATGGAAGCAGACAATGTATTGCACTGGGCAAATCTGCTGTGAAAGACCTCTTTAAAATATTGAAAGGCAAAGATGTCTCTTTGAAGACTAAGGTGTGCCTCACCCTAGCTATTATTTTCAGTAGCCTCATATGCATGTGAAAGCTGGACAATGAATAATGAAGACTGAAGAAGAGTTGATGTCTTTGAGTTGTGGTGTTGGTGAAGAATCCTGAAAGTACCATGGACTGCCAGAGGAACTAACAAATCAGTCCTGGAAGAAGTGCAGCCAGAATGCTTCTTGGAAGTGAGAATGGCCAGACTTCATCTTACCTACTTTGGTCATGTTGTTAGAAGGGACCATTCCCTGGAGAAGGATATCATGGTAAAGTGGAGGGTCAGTGAGAAAGGGAAAGTCTCTCAACGAGATGGATTGACACAGTGGCTTCAATGATGGGCTCAGGTACAGCAAGGATTGTGAGGCTGGCACAGGACCGGGAGTTGTTTCGTTCTGTTGTTCCTAGGGTAGGTATGAGTCGGATCCCACTCATAGCACCTAACAACAACAACAACATCCACCTATAAAATGTATCACAAATAGAACTAAGGTCACTCTGTGTCAGACATCATGCTGGTCTTTTTGGAGTTGCAGGATATTTACGGCACAGTCCCTGATTTCAAAGAACTTAGAGTCTTGTTGAGATTATTCACCCATTCTATAAATATTTGTTGAGTTCTTACTTTGTGCCCTGAAATGAAATATACAAACATAGAGGAGAAACAAGACACATATGAACGCTGCCTTCACGGAGTTTATAATCCAGATATAATATATTCAGAATAATATAATATATTCTGAATATAAGATATTCAGTTAGCGACTCTGGCTATATGCAGACAATCCTAATTCTAGCCATAGAGAGTTCTTTCCCTTTAATGTCACATGGAAGACTCAAATACATTTTGTTTATTTTAAGGGAAGCAGTCCCTCCTGAATCCTCTATGACTGCAGGGAATCCTTCATGTTCTGACTGTCAGTTGGCAAGTCTCACACTGGACTGCAGTTTTGCAAACCCACCGGTCTCTTGGGCCTCTCTGTGCCCTGCTTCTTCAGGTGGTTCTCCTCTGTCCAATGTGCTCCTTCTCCAGCCTGTCTTTGAGCCCCTCCATTCATGCTTCAAGGCCCCATCCTTATAAAGCTTCTCTTTATAACAATCTTTACTGAAAGCTTCTCCTGAGGCCGGGTATATGGGGAATGAGGAAGTGAATAAACAGTGATATTTAAAATTGTAGGCAACTACTCCTTCTGTTTGTTGATAGTTCCTTTTTACAGATGTCCACAAATGGATACCACCATTCTTAGCTGTGCTGCCATGTTTCTGGAATAGTCATCTGCAGACCAGGATACCTTCTCTTCCTGAGACTCCAGACCCTAAATCAGAGCCTGATCTAGCCCCAGCCACCTCCTCCTAAACATAAAAGTTAGAAAATCTGTTAGCTTTTACTTTCCATATCACTGCCATTTCCCCAATGCAGGGAGTTCTTTACAATGTAGAACAGCTGAATGCCTAAGTCTTAACTATTCCCCATCTAGTTCCTGAGCTTCACCTATATAAAGCCAAAATGCCCATTAAGATATTTTCCTGAACAGAAGAGCCTAATTCCCCAGAGATGAGTCCTGCAACCACCTCTATATTGCAGAAGTGGCCAAAGTTAAAAAATTCTCTCTCTCTTTGGTGTGTCGTGTTCACAAGTAAAGTGAGACCCGGAATTATATGGGAACATATAACAACGACATCTCATCTTGAGGAGACCAATGGGGTTGGGTGAAAGTGGAAAGCATTTCAGGTATAGGGAACAGCATGTGCAAAATCCCTGAAGAGCCATGTGTTAGTTGAGTCTGTGTGTCAACTTGGCTGGGTCTGGTTGAATGGCTGAGCATCTGGATGTAGTTATTTCCCATGGTGAGATTGTTAATTAACTCCATGGTGGAATCTTTGGAGCAGCTGAGTAGCTGCTTTGGGTATGTGGTCTGGTTCCCATATATAAGAAGCAGCTTTGGGAATAGTCTCCAGCTTATGGCACGCTTGGACTCTAAATGTAGCTGTGTCGTTGTTCAGCAGCCTGCCATGCTCTGCTGACCTTGTGACTTACAATAAACTTGAATTAATGGCCTGCTGTGTGGTTTGGTAACATCTTGACTGTGCCTTTTTACTTGTCAACCTTGGGCTTGTCCGCCTCAGCAGCCAGCAGCTGTCTGAGTGAAGAAACACCTCTAGCTTCAGTGGGCCAGGAGCAGGAGGCAGAGCTGGACCCCAAGGTTCAGGGGCTTTCACATAGCCCCTAGAACCTGGCACTTTGAACTTGGACTTAAAGCCTCCAAACTGTGAGAAAATAAACTCCTGTTTGTTCTAGCCATCCCATTTGTGGTATATGCTTGTCAGAATGGCACTAGGTAACCAGAACAAGTGAGGAGGCACAACTTTTAAGGAACAACAGCGAAGCAGGTACTGGTGAAGCATAGAGAGGAAGGGAGAGAGAGGAACGAAGTTGGAGAGGCAGGCAGGAGCTTTGTGTGTCATGAATGAAGTTTTGGTCTTTATTCTAATGATAATAAGATAATAACAAACAATTTACACAGCATGGATGTGGACATTTTCCCATAGGTATGTGTGTAATGACCAAGTGTGTTTAAAAACAACTCTGTGATGAACAGCTTAGCTAACCAGGCAGAATACGTTAGATACTAAATAAGCAGGAGCAGTGATATGTACAAAAGCTTTTCAAGATTTGTCCATCTCATCAGAGATTTTTGCCCAAAACTCCAGGAGTCAGCAATACTGCAGCTCAGTCATAAATCATGTTCCCTAAGTGGGAGGCAGCTGATGTCAGACTGTGACAATATATCTAGCTGGTCTGCATGATTATACACACTGTTGTCAAGGTACCCATAGAATAATTTCATGAACTAAACTTCCCTCTGCAGTGGTATCAGAGGCAGATTTACAGTGAAACTAATAAAGCTCAATTCTCAGAGCCCCTGCCCTGCCTTTTCTTAGACCCTGCACCTAGTTTTATATTCAAAATTGTATAGTTATTTTATTAAAGAAAATTATATTTGTTTCAGGTCCCACAAAACCTAGACCAATGTTTTTCTGGTATAGTACCAAGGTATTCATGGAGAAATAGAATTCGAGTTAGCCCTTGAAAGAAAACTGGGCTTTGCATATGCCTAAATAAATGGGAACACATTTGGGCTGAGAAAAACTTCAGGCACAGTTTATAAGGTACTTTGGAGGGCAGTGAGATGATCAGGGAACATTGGGGATCATCATGAAACTAAAGATCAGATTCCCAATCCATCATTATTTATTTAGGTTTTTTTTAGGGTATAACAAATAGACCAGTACTCAGGATAGTTCAAGCAGGGAGGTTTATTGTAATAATATATGTGAAATGCTAAGGGAGTTGGAATTTTATGGAAATTCAAGACCAGGAACCAGAGTGGGTGTGGTAGTTAAAGTTGTCAGCTTGGCTGGGCCTTGTTGAGTAACTGGGCAGCTGGAGGTAGTTATTTCCCATGATGAGACTGGCAATCAACCCCATGGTGGGATCTACCAAAAGCAGCTGAGTAGTTGCTTTAGGGATGTGGTCTGCTTCTTATAAGTAGCAGCTTTGGGAATGGTCTCTAGCTTACAGTATGCTAGAACCCTGCATGGAGCTGAGTCATTGTTTAGCAGCCTGCTGTGTTCTGTTGACCTTGGGACCTTTAATGGATTTGAATTAATGGCTTGCCATGGTTTGGTAACATCAGGACTGCAGCTGAGTGGGCCAGGATCAAGAGGCAGAGGTGAAGCCCAAGGTTGAGGGGCTTTCACCCAGCCCCCAGAGCCTGGCACTTTGAACTCAGACTTAAAGCCTCCAAACTATAAGAGAATAAACTCCTGTTTCTTCAAGGATCCCATTTGTGGTATATTCCTGTCAAAGCGGCACTAAGTAACCACAACAGAGGGTCTGGAGTACATAGTCTGAAGTTAGGGGGTATTTTTTTTTTTTTCAAGAACGTTTAGAAACTAAAAAATTCTTAGTAGTTAAAAGATGACTAACTGGCTTTTCAGAAATGTAGTATTGTGGTGCAGTGAATTACTTGGTATGGCTCTTCTAGCCATGGTCTTTGTGACTCCCACCAAATTATTGGGTAAAAAAAAACCTCACTGGTATCAAGTCAGATCCAACCCATAGCAATCCCTCCTTGGATTTCCAAGGCGATATCACTACCCAACTAGATTGCCCAACCTTCCTTCCAAGGAGTGGCTGGTGGGTTTGAACCACCAGACTTCTGGTTAGCAGTCAAATGCCTTAGGCACTGAACTATGTAAATGTGAGGTGCTTGTGGTCTACAAAGGGGATTGGATAACTTGTGAGTAATGTAAATAAGGTACATGGCATCCTTGTGGATGTGGGCAATGCAAATAAGATGTATGAGGATTAGTCAGTTTTGTAATTTTGCTAGGCTTAAAATGAGCCCTCCTGGAGGCTGAAGGGGGTATCTCACTGCCATCCAGAGAGAAGAACCAGAAATAGAATGTAGTGCACTGTTGGACCTGAGGTCCCTGCACCAGACTTCTTTGACAGAGAGACTGGCAGAAAGTCGGCAGAGAGACATCAGGAGTGGAACCAGGAAGCACGAGACAGAGAGGTGGGCTTGCCAGCCCATGGAGCAAGAAGGCTGAGTGCCTTTGGGCAGGATTGCTGGTGGAGTGGGGTGCACCTAGGTGAACCCATCGCCTATCTGCAGAACTAAAAGAGCTTTGTAACCCTTGTCTAGGCAGGACAAGTCCAGGTTGAGAGGCCAAGGGCCAAAGAGAGGTGTGTCTGAGGCATGGCCAAGGGGACACTATCCTGATCACATAATTGTATCATGAGCATTCCTGAAAATGAATTGTAGCTTGTTACTTCCTTAATAAACCATGCAGTCTTGAGCATTGTCTGTGAGTTCTGTGTGGCCACTGCGATGAGTTATTGAACCTAATAGAAAAGTAGTGAGCGCTGTGGGAGAGACAGTTGGTGTCAGAATTCATAAGAAGGCTGGAGGGTGTTGGCATGTCTGGCCTTATAGGAATAAATCTTGGGCTGCTGATAGGGATTGTCTCTCCCCCTTGTGAAGTTAGAGGAGGTCAGAGGATGCTGGCCTCATGTCCTTTTTTCAAGTATCAAAATGTTTTATCAAATGTGGTGGAAGAAACTGCTATATTCTTCCTTTCAGAGAAGCATGATACAGTCAAAATGCTTCTCCCTCTGGATACCCCTAACAATAGGCTGTTTAAACATTCAGAGTATTGAGAAACAATGGCTTTTCATTTACTTAATGTGGGCCAAACTTTTAAAGGATTTTTTTTTCTCCTTAACTTTGTGAAATATGAAAATAAACAAAATTTCTGGAATGAGGTACAAGGTACACACTCAATGTTATTAACCAAATGGCAATGTTATCTGTTAAAGATTGCAGATGGCAATGTATAAAAAAGCAGACTAGTGAACTACACCATTTTGAAAGTGATGTGAAAGAATTTTTTTACTCTATGTGGCAAAAATAATGATTTTTTAAAATTTGGATACCTTGTATATAAATATATATTAACCAGAAAGTGTGTCTTTGTACATCCAACTCTCTCTTTTGAGAATTGTATTTCCAGAACCTAAATTGGAAAACATGAGGAACGAGAAATAATTTTCTACATTTTTCTTGAAATGTTTCTTTCACAGAAGCCAAAAATAGTTCAGGTTACCTACACTTGTGATGACAACATCTTTATGAGCTAACATATCCCAAATGTATATTGGAAATTTGAATATAATTACATATCTTGTTTTATCTGTCAATTTTATGCCTGTTCCTCCCTCAGGAGGTCTGGGCAGAAGCTTCAGCACTTATATTTTGAAAACATTTCTCAGGTGGTTCAGATAGCCAAACTATTGTGAACTACAGCACTGCTGTTTTTGTTAGGTGTCATTGAGTCAGTTCCAACTCGCAGTGACCCTGTGTGCAACAGAGCAAAACACTGTCTGGTCCTGCACCATTCTCACAATCATTGCTGTGCTTGAGCCCATCGTTGCTGCCACTGTGTCAGTCCATCTCGTTGAAAGTTTTCCTCTTTTTTGCTGACCCTCTGCTTTACTAAGCATACTGTCCTTCTCTAGGGACTGGTCCCTCCTGATAACATATCCAAAGGACGTGAGACAAAGTCTCACAAATGCAGCTTCTAGGGAGCATTCTGACTGTATTTCTTCCAAGATAGATTTGTTTGTTCTTCTGCCAGTTGATGGTATATTTAATACTCTTCTTCAACATCATAATTCAAATGCATCAGTTCTTCTTTGGTCTTCCTTACTCATTATCCAGGTTTGACACACATAATTTTGTTAGATGCTGTCAAGTTAGCACTGACTCAATGTACAACAGAATTGAATGCAGCCCAGGCATGGGCCATCCTCACAATCCTTGCTCTACCTGAATACATTGTTGCAGCCACTGTATCATAGATCTGTTGAGGACCTTCCCCTTTTTTCACTGATTCTCCACTTTGTTGTTCTTGCTGTTTTTATGTGCTGTCAAACTGGACCTGACTCATAGAGATCCCTCATTGGGTTTCCTAGGTGGTATCACTACAGAAGTAGATTGCCCAACCTTCCTTCCGAGGAGTGGCTGATGGGTTTGAACCACCAGCCTTCTGGTTAGCAGTCAAGTGCCTTAGGCACTGTGCTACCAGAGCTCCCACTTTCCACTTTACCAAATATGACATCCTTCTCCAGGGAACAGCACCTTCTGACAACATGACAACAAAAGTAGGCAAGACTAAGTCCAGCTACTCTTACTTTCAAGGAGCATTCTGGCTTCACTTATTCCAGGACAGATTTGTTGGTTCTTCTGGCAGTCCATGGTACTTTCAGTATTCTTTGCCAACACCACAACTCAAAAACATGAATTCTTCATCAGTCTTCCTTGTCCCACTTTCACATGCATATGAGACTATTGAAAATACTATGACTTGGGTTAGATGCACTTTAGTCTTCAAAGAGATATCTTTGCTCTTCAGCACTTTAAGGAAGTCTTTTGCAGCAGATTTTCCCAGTGCAGTATGACATCTGATTTCTTGACTACTACTTTCATGGGTGTTGATTATGGATCCAAGTAATATGAAATCTTTGACAACATCAATATTTTCTCCATTTATTATGATGCTACTTATGGGTCCATTTGTGAGGACTTTTGTTTTCTTTACAATGAGGTATAATTCATTCTGCAGACTATAGTCTTTAATTTTCACCAGTAAGTGCTTCAAGTCATCTTCACTTTCAGCAAGCAAGGGTGTGTCATCTGCATTATCTCAAGTTGTTAATGAGTCTTCTTCCAATCCTGATGCCATTTTCTTCTTCATATAGTCCAGGTTCAGTGTATGGATATTACTTGTAGATACATGTATATTATCCTATCATTGACAGCATTGAACATTCTTTGTGATGATGCATGCAAGGCCATTTCCTTTCAATTTGTCATTCCTGGAATAGTAGATCATGTGAGTGTCTGATTCAAAATGGCCAAAACCAGTCCATTTCAGTTCACTAATGCCTAGATATTGATCTTTATGGGTTGCATTTCATTTTTGGCAACTTCCAATTTTTGTACATTGATACTTCGTATATTCCAAGTACTGATTATTAATGGATATTTGCAGCTGTTTCTTCCCATTGTGAGTCATGCTTTATCAGCAAAAAGAGGTCCTGAAACCTTTACTCCATCCATGTCCTAAATGTCAACTCTATTTTGAGGAGGCGGCTCTTTTCCAGTCATATTTTGAGTGCCTTCTGACCTGAGGGGCTCATCTTCTAGCACTATATCAGACAATGTTTCCATGCTATTTATAAAATTTTCCAGTAATATATTAAATAGTGTTTCACTGCTATTCATTAGGTTTTCACTGGCCAATTCTTTGAGAAGTAGATGGCCCTATCCTTCTTCCCAGTCTGTCTTAGTCTGGAAGTTCTGTTGAAACCTCTCCACCACTCATCTATCAGTTTGTTGTACTGTGATGGCTTGTGTATTATTTTGAGGCTGGAGACATCTATAATAGATTATTGAAAATACCATGGCTTGGATAAGGTACACCTTAATCCTCAGATTGACATCTTTGCTTTTTAACACTTTAAAGGGGTATTTTGCAGGAGATTTGCCCAATGCAGTGCAATGTTTGATTTGTTGACCACTGTTTCCATGGACATTGATAGTAGATCTAAGTAAAATGAAATCCTTGACAACTTTAATATTATCTCTGTTTATCATAATGTTGTTTATTGGTCTAGTTGTGAGGATTTTATTTTCTTTATGCTTAGGTGTAATCCATACTGAAGGCTGCAGTCTTTGATCTTCATCAGTAAATGCTTCAAGTCCTCTTCATTTTCAGCAAGCAAGGTGTGTCATCTGCATATCACACATTGTTAATGAGTCTCCCTCCAATTCTAATGCCATGTTCTTCATATTGTCTAGGTTCTCAAATTATTTGCTCTGCATACAGATTGAATAAGTATCGTGAAAGTATACAACTCTGACACACACTTTTCCTGATTTTAAACCATGCAGAATCCCCTTGTTCTGTTTGAATGACTGCCTCATGGTCTATGTACAGGCTTCTCATGAGCACAATCATTTCTTTCTATGTACAGGCTTCTCATGAGCACAATCATTTCTTCTGGAATTCTTATTCCTCACAATTTCATCCATAATTTGTTACAATCCACAGGTTGAATGTCTTTGAGTAGTCAGTAAAATGCAGGTAAACATTTTCTGATGTTCCTTGCTTTCTGCCAAGATCTGTTTAACATCAGCAATAATATCCCTTATTCTACATCCTCTTCTGAATCTGGCTGGAATTTCTGTAGTTCCTTATTGGTGTACTACTGCAACCACTTTGAATTATCTTTAGCAAAATATTATATTAATGATATTGTTGGGTAATATCTGCTGTCTACTAATTTTTCAGTGCACCTTGAACTTCTTTCTTCAATACCATTGGCTTTTGATCATATGCTATCTCCCGAATTGTTGAATGTCGACCAATTCTTTTTGGTACAGTGACTATACATACCTTCCATCTTTGCTTGATGCTTCCTGTGTCTTTCAGTTTTTTTGCCCATAGAATCCTTCAGTATTGTAACTTAAGACTTGAATTTTTTTTTCAGTTCTTTCAGCTTGAGAAATGCCAAGTGTATTCTTCCCTTTTAGTTTTCTAGTTTGAGGTCTTTGCACATTTCATTGAAAATGGATGTCAGTCCACTTGGAAGGGATGTGGGAGATCCTGGATAGAGAGGAAGAACAATGTGGAACAAAACTCAAAATCATTTGGAAGGGAAAAAAAAAAAAGATGGTGGGGACCAGGTTTGCTGGTCCAATAGAGCCTGATGGAACCACTGAGACTATGGCCCCTAGCTGCCCTTCAGGTCTGGAATTGAACCCACA
>NW_006921800.1:3926001-3938527 GCF_000298275.1 Orycteropus afer afer | reverse complement strand
ATGGAGGGATAGACACTGGGAAGAGGTAACTATGGGGAGGAAGTGGGAGGGGAGCTGTTGCATTGTGGTAAACTGTGGTCAATGACATGAGAAAAAGTATATGTGAACTGCTGTATGGAAAGTGAATTTGCTCTGTAAATCTTCACCCAAATCACAATAAATAATAATAGTAATAAAAAAATGGATGGCAGAAGAGATTCTAAAATTTACTGTGGAATGTAGAGTAGCTAAAAGGAACAGTTGTTGACTTTTTCTATACATTTTAGAGATTAGTTCCAGTCTGTAGGTTCTCTTTTTACTCTTCTGGAGAAGTCTTTTAATGCACATAAGGGTTTACTTTTTTTGGAGCTCTGGTGGCATAGTGCCTAAGGCATTTGACTGCTAACCAGAAGGCTGGTGGTTCAAAACCCCCAGCCACTCCTCAGAAGGAAGGTTGGACAATCTACTTCCGTAGTGATACCACCTCAGAAACCCAAGGAGGGGTCACTATGAGTCAGATCCGACATGAAGGCAGTGAGTAAAGTCATCTAGTTTATTTTCTGCTGTTTGTGCATTTTTAGTTATGTTTGATACACTGCTAAGCCATAAATCGGGAGCTCTGGTAGCATAGTGGCTAAGGCACTTGGCTACTAACCAGAAGGCTGGCGGTTCAAACCCACCAGTCACTCCTCGGAAGGAAGATGGGGCAATCTACTTCCGTAGTGATACTGCCTAGGAAACCCAAGGAGGGGTCGCTATGAGTCGGGTCCGACTCGACGGCACATAACAACAACAACAACAAGCCATAAATCAGGGCCCCTAAGTTTGCCTCTATTTTTTTTTCATGATCTTTATATTTTTAAGGTTTATGTTTAGATCTTTGATCCATCTTGAGTTAAGTTTTTCAAATATGATGCAAAATATAGATCCTATTTAATTTTCCTGCAAATGGGTATCCAATTTTGCCAGTGCTATTTGTTAAAGAGACTGTCTCTTCCTCATTTATTCTTTGGCCCTCTGTTGAAGATCATCTGGCCATAGGTGGATGGGTTTAATTCTGGATTCTCAATTCTGTTCCACTTGTCTATGTATTTGTTGTTGAACTAGTACCAAGCTGTTTTGACTACCATGGCTGTATTATAAGTTTTGACATTGGGAAGTGTGGCCTTCTATTTTGTTCTTTAGTAATGCATTGCTTATCCATAGTCTCTTTTCTTTCTATATAAAGTTGATGATTAGTTTTTCCAGCTTTTTAAAGAATGTTAATGGAATTTGTATTGTTATTGTAATATAGCTATAGATCTCTTTGTGTAGTATTGATATTTCTACCATATTAAATCTTCCCATCCATAAGCATGGCACATTCTTCCATTGATGTAGGTCTCTTGTCTTTATGCAGTAGTATTTTGTGGTTTTCTTTGTATAAGTCTTTGTATCCCTGGGTAAGCTTATTACTAAGTATTTTATCTTTTTTGGTAGCTATTATAAATGGGAGCTCTGGTAGCATAGTGGCTAAGGCACTTGACTGCTAACCAGAAGGCTGGCGGTTCAAACCCACCAGCCACTCCTCGGAAGGAAGGTTGGGCAATCCTACTTCCGTAGTGATACTGCCTCGGAAACCCAAGGAGGGGTCGCTATGAGTCAGGGCTGACTCGACAGCACATAACAACAACAATTATAAATGGTATTGTTTTCTTGATTTCCTTTTCAGACTTCTCTTTGTTAGTGTAGGGGAATCTGACTGATTTTTGTATTTTGATCTTGTACTCTGCCAGTTCATTGAATCTTTCTATTAGTCCCATAGCTTTCTTGTAAAGTCTCTGGAATTTTCTGTGTATAGGACCATATTATCAGCAAATAGTGATAGTTTTATTTTTCCTTACCAATTTGGATGCCTTTCTTACTTCATTGCTCTGACTAGGACTTTCAATACAATATTGAAAAAGGGTGATGATTAAGGGCTTCCTTGTCTGGTTCCTATTCTCAAGGGAAATACTTTCAGTCTCGCTCTGTTGGGAATAATTTTGGCCACTCATTTTGTGTATATGCCCTTAATTATATTGGAGAATGGATGTTGAATTTAATCTTGCCTTTTCAGCATCAATTTATATGATCAAGTAGGTCTTTTGTTTTATTTATGTTGTGGATTACATTGATTGATTTTCTATGTTGAACCTTCCTTGCATATCTTGTATGAATCCTACTTAGTCATGATATATTATTATTACCATTATTATTTGATATGATGGTGGATTCTATTGGTTAGGATTTTGTGGAGAATTTTTGTGTTTATGCTCATGAGGAATATCAGTCTCTAATTATCTTTTTTTAGTGGTGTTTTTGTCTGGCATTGGTATCAGGGTTATGTCTGCTTTACAGAATGAATTTGGGAATATTCCATAATTTTCTCAATTCTGGAAAACTTGACAGGGATTGGCTCTTCTCCGATTGGGAGAATTCTCTAGTGAAGCTACCTGGGCTAGACTCTTTTTTTGTTGTGAGTTTATTATTATTATGTATTCAATTTCTTTTTTGTTGTGGATCTGTTCAAAATTTCTACCTCAGATTGTATTAGTTTAGGCAGGTTGTATGTGTTTAGAAATTTGTCCATTTCTTCAAGGCTTTCAAATTTGTTGGAGTATAGTTCTTCATAATATTCTGTTATTATCCTTTTTATTTCATTTGGTTCTGTTTTAATGCTGCCCATTTAATTTCTTATTCATGGTATGTGAATCATCTCCTTCTTTTTTTCCTTTTTCCAATTTAACAATTGGCCAGTGGTTTATTGATTTTACTAATACTTTCAACTAACCAGTATTACTCTTGTTGATTCTATTATTTTCTGTTTCATTTATTTCTGCTCTAATTTTTAATATTTCCTTTTTTGGTAACTGTGGGTTTTATTGCTGTTCTTTTTCTAATTGCTGGAGATACTGTGGTAAGGAGTTGATTCTGGTTTTGTTCTTTTTTTTTTTTTTTTTGCTGTAGCTTGTCCTCTGAGTACTGCTTTTGCTATATCCCAGAGATTTTGGTATGTTGTGTTTTCATTCTCATTTGATTCCAGGATTTTTATTATTATTATTATTTCATTTTTTATTTTCTCTATTGCTCGGTAGTTTTTAAGCACGGTGTTATTCAGTTTCCATGTATTTTTTTTTCCTAGCACTTCCTATTATTGATTTCTAATTTTACAATGTTGTAATCTGAGATGTTTCTTACTATTATAGTGTCTTTTACTTTATTGTTGTTATGTGCTGTCGAGTCAAACCCAACTCATAGCGACCCCTCCTTGGGTTTC
This sequence comes from Orycteropus afer afer, assembly GCF_000298275.1. Lineage (NCBI taxonomy): Eukaryota > Metazoa > Chordata > Mammalia > Tubulidentata > Orycteropodidae > Orycteropus > Orycteropus afer. The sequence continues at coordinate 3,935,250 of NW_006921800.1, read as the reverse complement.
CGAGGCAGTATCACTACGGAAGTAGGATTGTCCAACCTTCCTTCCGAGGAGTGTCTGGTGTGTTTGAACCACCAGCCGTCTGGTTAGCAGTCAAGTGTCTTAGCCACTATGCTACCAGAGTGGCCTATGAGGTCTATTCTGGAGAATGATCCATATGTGTTGGAAAAGAATGTGTACCATGCCATTGTTGGGTGGAATGTTCTGTTTATGTCTATGAGATCAAGATGGTTCCCCTACACTACGTTTTCTTCTATATGTTTATTGAGTTTCTTTCTAGTTGCTGTGTTCTTCATTGAAAGTGTTGTGTTAAAAGTCTCCTACTATTTTTGTAGACTTGTCTATTTTTCTTTTCAATTCTGTTAATGTTCTATTTATGCATTTGGGAGCTCTCTTATTGGGTGCGTAGATGCTTATATGGTTATGCCTTCTTTTTGGATTGAGACTTTAATCATTATATAATGCCCTTTCTTGTCTCAAATAATTTTATTTGTTTGTTTGTTTTCCTTAAAGTCTATTTTATCAGAAATTAATGTTGCCACTCCTACTCTTTTTTGGTTGCCATTTTCTTGATATATATATTTTTCCTTCCTTTGATATTGAACTTATTTTTGACTTTGTAACTAAAGTGTGTCTCTTGTAGGCAGCATATTGATGGGTCATGTTTTATTATTCATCCTGCTACTCTCTGTCTCTTAACTGGTTCACTTAATTCATTTACATTAAGTGTAGTTATCCAAAAGTATGAGTTCACTACTGTCACTTTGTTGTGCTTTATTTTTGTGGTGCTGATGATTCCTGTGCTCCATACACTCTTCTGTAATGAGTTAATTTTGTTTACTGATTTTCTTGTTATGCCCTTTGTTGCTGTTAACTTTGTGTTTACTGAGTCTCTATGATTTTCTTCTTTTTTGTTTTGGAGAGAAGATTTAAGAATTTTCTTAGTGGTTTCCCTGAAATTTATTTTTATCTTCCTAAGTTTAAAACTAAAACAGTCTATTCTATCTTGAGATCATAGGACTGGACTTTGAAGGATAAGTAACAACTTTAACATTTGACCCATAGCATTAAGTTTTTTGCTACTTAGCATAAATTCATAATACCAAAAATTGTGTTAAAGATTTAGACTCATTTGAGTGTGATGGCAGTTTCACTTCACCAGTGGCTTTCTAGTCCAACAGTGCAATCCCCACTGTAGGTGTGTATTTGTTTGGTCTCTTTGATGCTTGAACATTCAGGCCTCTATCTTTTTTCATGTACCCTCTCCTCCCAGTTGGTCTTCTTTCCATAGCCTATAACTTCCATGAATTGCTAAACAACCTTAATCACTTTTATTTCTCCTTTCTCTGAATTCTTAAGGCTTCTATAATCTGTGCTATTGTGAGGGAAACAGGGTAACTGTATTTAAGTTGTATTTCTCTTTAGAATGTATTTTAATGTTTTTAAAGGGGGAAAAGACAGAACCCTTTTAAAAGACTGAGACTCCAATAGAAGTATTAACCATTACAGAGCCTAGTTATAATTTAATCATTTTGGACAATGAGACTGAAAACCCCAAAAGATGAAGGTATACTCAGGAGAAATTTGTAAAACATTAGAACTTTTAATAAAAGTGTCCAATTTTCTAATGGAAGAGAGTATTCAAGAGAAGTGCCTACAGCAAAGTACAGTCCTAGACTGTCCTTTTTTTTTACCCCCTAAGCAGCTTGAATTCTGAGAAGAAAGCAAACAAGAGAAGGAGAACTTTGGGGAGTAAGAAGGGGAAAACATTTTTTTTTTTTTTTTTGGTCGTGGATCAAACCCACTAGCCACTCAGTGGAAGCAAGACTGGGCAATCTACTTCCGTAAAGATATACAGTCTCAGAAACCCAATGCAGGTTGCTAAGAGTCAGAATCGACTTGATGGCAGTGGGTTTGGTTCTTTGGATTGTAGTTATTGTGAAATAGCAGGGCCTAGAGTAGAAATGATGTGCCCTTCCAAAAGGCCCAGCAAGTAAATAATGACAGTAGATAATGTACCAGCTGTGTGCATTAGTTCAGATTTTGCTGCAGGTTACATACCTGTGTTTATCTTTTATACAGAACAATGAACTAATTCATATTTATTTTATGTAATAATTAACTATTTTTCTCTTTTTTTTTTTTCCAGAAAGCAATATTTTTTTTACAGGTAATGAATTAGGAACCAAAAGGCCTAGTTTTTATTTCTAGTTGTAGGCTTAAGCTAGAACTGAGCTTTGATATTTTTCACCTATGAAATGGAAATAATATCTACCCACTTACAGGTAGTGTGTATAAAAAGACTTTGAAAGAAAATGCTCATTTAAATACTAAATAGTAAGTAAGCAGCACTGTTACAGGCTCTTGTCCAGTTACTGAGGATATACTAATAAACAAAAATTTAAAACTTTTTGTCCTTGTGTTGCTCACTGACTAGTATAACTGACCAGGTCACATACTTTAGGGTTTTACTCTGCTTGCTCAGTCACACATTTTTTTCTTTCCCTTAATGTGACAAGTGTTTGCCAAATAATTGTTATGCTCTCAGCTGTTGACAAATGGATCAAATCTACAAATTGAGTATTGAGCCTAGTGATACAACAGAAGTAAAGAAGTTGAATTACAGGCAGGACAGTTGCAAACTAGCTTCATGCCTGTCGCAAAAGAACTTTACTTCATATCCTCATTCTAAATGAGAGAGTGAGAAAGATATATATAGAGAGAGATTACTTGATCTCTAAGGCCTTTTTAGTTTAAAATGTGCAGTTTTGTTCACTCCAGCAGGGCTCACCATGGTCTTGATGGCTTTTGGCGTGGTGCCTAAGAACTAGCTAGCTCTCAGGATATGCTTTGTAAATCCCAACAAATTAGATGATGGCAAACATCACAGTCCTACACTGTGGAGTATGATTATGTGCCACCCTCTGTTTCATTTTCTTTTTTTTAATTTCAATTGTTTCCCTATTGAATGATATATTCCTTTAGGAAGACAACTAAGAGGTACATAATACATATTATTGTCTGCACCAGATAAGACTCATTTGATATCAGAATTCTACATTTTAATTTCAACATCTAAAAAGATCTTCATATTTTTCTGCCATAAGTAGGTCATATTTTGCCCCTTTAACTTTAATGCTCTACTTATTAATTTGAACATTTAACTCCCTTTCAATATATTATGAAAATATAAAATTTAGTTCATTCCACATCACAATGACTTCTTGATTCCAAATCAATTAGGTTTTATTATACATAAAAAGACAGGGATATTTTTGTAAATATTGGCAGTTAATATGCAATGGAGGTGCATCTAGCCCAGGTACTGCAATACCAGTTGTTGTTGCTATTGTTGTTGTTGTATGTCTTTGAGCTGATTCTGATTCATAGACCCTATAGAACAGGGTAGAAGTGCTTGATAGGATTTCTGGAGATGATAGTATAGCCCTAAAATTTCTAAGAGACTACTTTCACTAGCATGGAGATGAAATCTAAATTATACAAATGATGAGAGTTAGCAAGGCAGTGTAGGGTGGGGGTTAGAACATGTTTCTAGAAATAGAGTTCCTGCATTTAAATCCAAGTGCTGCAACTTACTTGTGGGTGATTCTGGGCAATTTACATAATCTCCCTGTGCCTCACTTTCTCCATGTGTCAAGGGGAGATGATAATAGTATCTACTACAAAGAATTAGGTGAATTAAAATTTGTAAGGTGTTTAGAACACTGCCAGACAGAGGGAAACATTTTATAATTTTGGACTATTGTTTAGGAGGGAGTTGAAGGAGGAAAGAAATAGGAGCTACAGATATACTACTTTGAGAGGCTGGTGGTAATGGAAAGTGACAAATTGGACAACACTTACTGGAAGTGGAAAGGGCAAGCAGTCACACACAGGTGTTTCTGTGTATTTTATTTCCCAAGATAGGGAAGCCTATGCTTCCTATGAGGGTGGGTGGAATGGAGCCAGCAGAGAGACGGAAGAAGGAGGGGATAGCTGTGGGAGCAGGATGACCTGAAACAAGGAGACAGGTAAAATTAGAAGTGATGACAGAGAAGAAATTTGAGAAAAGTTTTATCTCTGTCCCTCAGCAAACTGGGTAGGCTTTATAATATGTTACAAATCTGGCACTGAAATTCTGGAGACAACAGCACAGAGCACTACATGTCAGCTGTTCAGAATCAAGCAGAGGATGAGGAAAAATTAGTGAGCTGATGTAGGGTGAGTGGAAGACTCGATATATGATGAGCTGAGGGTAGAGATAGCCTTGCAGTGCAGCTGAGTCATTCTGGAAGGAGACTTGGCTGACAGACTATCACAGCACTCAGCAGACAGCGGCAGAATGGCTTCAGGAACACAGGCGTCAGGCATCCTCAGCTAAACCATAAACTGCCACAGGGCCACAAACAAGCCATGGCAGTAGACCAAACAAGTAGGCTTTGTTCACGTGCCTGTGGAGTGTCCACTCCCACAAAAATCTTTTTACCACAGTGACCACAGGAAAATGATTCTGTCCAAGAGTCCAACTCAAATTGGAAGATCAACAAAACAACAACAGCACACACATACAAACACACACACACAGTCTTTGCTACAGTGACTGAATTCTTTGAAAACACCCTGTAATATGAGCTTTACTAAGAATATGGCTTGGTAAAGAAAGCAGCTTCAACTGAAATCTTTGGGTTCTCATATCCAGAGAGCAGAGCAGTTTCCTAGCAGATTGTTGTTGTTGTTGTTGTTATCTGCCGTCGAGTTGGCCCCGACTCATAGCGACCCCTCCTTGGGTTTCCGAGGCAGTATCACTACGGAAGGATTCCCCAACCTTCCTTCCGAGGAGTGGCTGGTGGGTTTGAACCGCCAGCCTTCTGGTTAGCAGTCAAGTGCCTTAGGCACTATGCTATCAGAGCTCCTTCCTAGCAGATTAGATATCACATATTACTTAGTACTTTGGGAAAGAATACAACAGAGCTATAAACTTAGCTGAAACAAGAGGAAGAGGACTCACTCAGTGCAGGAAGATCTTAGATAGCATAAAGAAAAATTGTCATGGGTAGCAAGAGCTTAGTGCCTGTCCATTCTACACTATCAGCAAAAGTCCAGACTTGTGTGAATGAAAATCAGTGTATTGGAGGGTTTAAGCATTAAATAGAATTAAACATAAAGGAGACTGGCAATACTTAACATGTGGTAGGTTCTATTAAATGTTTCCACCATTTCTCCATTCCACTCAGAGTCATTCCCTTTTGTAATCTTGCTTCTCAATACTGATTTAAAAGGTCTATATCCAGCTAAAAGAATTCCAATAATAGGAGGGGAGAAGATATTTTTCAGCAGTGGTCCTTCCCAGAGCTCCCCAATCCATACACATGGGCAGCCTCTTCCACCAGCAGGAAAACTTAATTTGCCATATATTTTGTTAGTAGTGTATGCCACATTATTGAAATTCTGCCTTGGACCCTGCAGATCTCATATACTAGCTCTGTGTTGCCGTACCAGCTTCTGCTTGTTTTGCTACTAACTGCTTATATCTATGACCTTCAGAGGCCCGAACTTGTGTAGAGCTAGAATGCTTGGGGCTTTTATCTCCCCTGAAAAGCAGCAATGACTGATGAGTGCAGGAATAGAAACGGCCAGATCACTTCTCTAGAAATAGGGCAAATTCTGAAGTATAATTTACATTCCAGAGTTCCCCAAAAGATCAGGCTGAAGCTGGACTTCCCCTGAAACTTCACCTTTGCTTGGCTTCTTTTCCTTCCCTGTCTTACTTTCCTACTCCCTTACTGGTTTCTCCTGGGACCACTTCTTTAATAAATGACAGCACACAAAGCCTAGGCTCAGGGTCTGCTTCTGGGAGTACTTGACCTAAGACAGATGCCTATTCATTAATTTGTACAACAAATGTTCATTGAATGCCTAAGTCTTTCCAGGCTAGTGAAGAAGACAGGTATGTAGTTAGAAATGTAGATAGGCTCAAGGTGCTATGTGGGGCATATGGAGACTGTACACTTCTGGAGCCAAGGGAAATTTTTAAAATTGTGAGCATAACTTCAACTTCTGATTAAGTAGTATGAGTTAGATATAGTGGTTCTCATGGGTAGTAAAAGAGTTAGTCAATCTTTGGCTTCATGATGTTGGCCCCTGAAGAAGAACAAATCATTTGCCTAGGATTTTATTTTGTTCAACAAACATTTAGTGAGCTCCTACTAGGAACCAGCGTGTGAGAAACTGACACATAGACTAATTGTAACTAGCACAGTTTAATGAGATGGAGACATCTTGAGTAATGTAAAAAGTGCTATGGAAAAATAAAGAATGGTACTTTTCCAAATAAATGGAAAGGCTGAGTCTTGGAGGATAAGTAGAATTAATTCTGGAGATAAGTGGGGAGTGGCATTTTAGACTGAGAGAATAGCATACCCCATAGTAATCAGGTAAAAGAACCTTGGCATGTCTCAGGGAGGGTCAGCACTAAAGGGAGTTGGAGCAAGGTTTGCATGAAGAGAGTTAGAAAATAAACCTGGAGGTGTAGTTTGGAGCTACTCTGGTGAGACTTATAAGCTTTAGACTTTATCCTATGTGCAATGGAGGATTAAAAAATATTTAGAGTTTGCTAAGGCTTGCTTTGGAAACCATATGAAAGATGGTTTAGACAGAAGACAGACTTGGATCATAAACATGAGTTAGTTAGAAGGCTATTAGGTTAAATTATAAATAATTTCTGCTATCCAACCATAGTTGACCTAAAAAAAAAAAAGCATTTCATATAGTTCAAACTCATACAATAGCCAAAAGAATGAGAGTGAGACCCTGACTAACGGTACTAAGATTGGAATGGAGGGGTCAAATAAAAGAGATAAATACAAATGAAAATTGGAACATAAACTAATCACCCACTGGTTGCAGATCCATAATAAATTGCAGAAATTAGGTGTTAGAGTGAAGCAAGGGCTCCTAATGAGAATGATGTAGTAAATAATGAAGAGTATCCTTAGAGAAAATAGGACTTAGAGGGGGAGTAATGTTAGGCAGGGAGCAGGGAAGCCTGCTTCAGAATGCCCATCTCTCAACAAATGACTTTGCAAAAGGTCATTCCTTTAGTTTCTTCTTTTTCTGCTATTTGACAGTGGTCAGGGATGTGATACCCAAATTCTTGCAGTTGTATTTGCTACTAACGTTAATCCAACAAATAATGCAACCTCAAGTGCATTTATTTAAAGCAGGCCTCTAAACAAGAACCTAAGTGAGTGTAATAGAAAGAAGAGAAACCTTGTGTTCAGCTTGAGCAGGAATATGTCCTAATTACCTAGACTTTTCTTTTGTTTTTATTTTTTTATTGTGATTTGGGTGCATATTTACAAAGCAGATCCATTTTACTCTCAACAGTTCATGCACATTTGGTTTCATGGCGCTGATTACAATCCCAACAATAAAAAGTTCTCCTCCCACCCCCTCTGTGTGACCAATTCTTCCCTGTGTTCTTCTTTTCTATTCATTCCTATCTGTCTAGGTTTCCTTCTATGCAAATGCTGCCCTTCTGGTTTCTCACGGTTGATTAATCTAAGGGGTGCATCTCCCTAGAGTGATAGGTGCATTTCCCTGGGGTAGGTGTTCAGCCTGTAGGCAGTAAAATGCTTGACTGAGAGCTAATCCACAGAAATGAGTTCAGTTTCAGGCCAGGAGGGTAACCTGGGACCATAGTCTCAGGGGTTCCACCAGTCTCCATTCTATCAGTAATTCTGGTCATTTTTGTGTTTTTGAATTTTATTCCACATTTTTTCTCCTACCCTATCCAGCATCTCCAATTTTGATCCCTTTCCAAGTGGTTGGCATTGGTAGCTGGACACCATCTAGTTCTTCTGGTCTAAGGGTGATGAAGGCTTAGGTTCCTGTGGTCCATCAGACCCTTGGACTAATTGTTTCCATATGACTTTGATTTTCTTTACTCTTCTTTGCTCCAGATGAGGGGTGACCAATAGTTGCATCTTATATGGCCACTCGAAAGCTTTTAAGACCCAGTCACTACTCACCAAAGTAAAATGTAAAACAAGATTTTTAAGTGCTATGTTTTGTCTGTTGAGCTTGTTGTCCCTCATGATCATGGTCCTGAGCCCACAGTCCTCATGACTCACTCCCTCAATGTGCTTGATTGTCACTGAGAAGCTACTCCAAACTTGTCCTCTGTTATTTGTATAATGTATATGAAAATTTTTCAGCACAAATTCACATGTAAGAAATCATCAGCCAAATCGCTCTCTGGTTATGGCTATATTCCTGTTCATCTGCCTACACCTGATCTTCTCAGCTGTCTATGCATTTACCCGTGCATATTGCCTATTTTTCCTTTCAATTCAGTTAATATTTGCTTTACGTATTTTGGAGGTCTTTGACTGGCATAGATATTTGACATGGTAGTATCCTCTTGGTCAATTGACCCTTTTAACATCATATAGTGCACTTCTTTGTCCCTTATGCTGGTTTTCACCTTGAAGTCTATTTATCAGAAATTAATATTGCCACTCTTTTTTATTTGCCATTAGCTTGATATATTTTCTTCCATCCCTTGATTTTTAGTTTATTTTTATCTTTGCGTCTATGGTGGGTGTCTTGTAGGCAGCATATTGGTGTTCTTTTTTTCTTATCCAATCTGCCACTCTCTTTCTCTTGACTGGTGCATTTAGTCCATTCACATTCAGTGTAATTACCCATAGATATGAATCTATTATGTTTTTTGTTGTGTTGGGGGTGGTTTGTTTTTTCCAAATATTTTTCTGTGCTGAATTTATTTTTTTATCAAGTATTCTTTCTCTTTTCTTCATTATTGTTTGTTTTGTATTTATGAAGGCCTTGTGATTTTCTTATTTCTTAGTTTGGTTAGAAGGCTTATTAATTTTCTTTGTGGTTACCATATAGTACATTCTTATCTCTCTAAGTTTGGAACAGTCTTTTCTGTATAGACATCTTCTTGACTTCTTGTCCATTGGAAGTTGTATAATGATAATGTTTATTCCTTCTGTTTGTTTTGTTATTGATGCCATTTACAAACTGACTCTTCTATTTCTCTATTTACATTTTTTATGAGCTTATTTTGAGATTCTTTTTCTGAGTTGGTTTCTCGGTGGTGGGTCAAGTGTCTTGATTTTGACTTGTTGTTTTCTGTTGGAAAGACTCCCTTTAGCATTTCTTGTAGGATTGGTCTGGCTTTCACAAATTCCTTAATTTCTGTTTGTTTGGGAACATCTTAATTTCACC
>NW_006921800.1:3923454-3925853 GCF_000298275.1 Orycteropus afer afer | reverse complement strand
CTGAGAGATCAGAGTTTAGTCTTATCAGTTGTCCATTGTAGATAACATTTCATTTTTCCTGAGCTGCTCTCAAGGTTCTTTCTTTGTCTTTGCTTTGAAAAATTTGATTATGATATATCTTGGTGGCTTTTTCTTGAAGTCTATCTTGCATAGGGTCCATTGAGCTTCTTGGATGGATATATTTTCATATTTTATGATATAGGGGAAACTTTCTGTTAGCACGTCTTTGACAATTTTCTCAGATTTTTTTTTTTTTCTTCTTCTTCTTATTCTTTTTGGCCACCTCTTGTTTTGGAATTCAAATTAGGTGTATGTTATTTCTTATCATGTTATCTCATATAACTTTTAGCTTTTCTTTATTTCTATTAATTCTTTGTTCTGATTTTTCCTCATACAAGCTGGTGTCAAGAGATTTGTCTTCTAGGTGGGAAATGTGTTCTTCAGCCAGTTTGAGTCTATTCTTTTGTCTTTCCAGGGTGTTATCTATCTCTGTAATTTCAGTGTTCATCTTCTGGATTTCTAATTCTTGTTTCTGTATGACTTCTAATTGTGTATTTGTCATTTTGCTCTTGAATGATATTCCTCAATTCTTCAAGGGTATTGTCTGTCCTCTCCTTGCTTCTGTTTACAGTTTACTTGATGTTTTGGTCGTCTAGTGCCACTCTAACAGAAGATACCACAAATGAGATGGTTTTAAAAAAAATAGGAGTTTATTCTCTGACAGTTTTGGAGGCTAGAAGCCTGATTTCAAAGTGTCAGGCAGTAGGGGCTGCATGAAAGCCCTCAACTTGGACTTCAGCTCTGCCTCTTGCTCTCAGCCCACTGAAGTTGGAGGCTTTCTTCACTCAGGCAGCTGCTGACTGCTGAGGCTGACAAACCCAAGGTCAACAAGTAAAAAGGCACAGTCCCGATATTACCAAATCACATGGCAGACTATTGATTCATGCTCATTAGGAGTCCCAAGATCTGCAGACAGCATGGCAGGCTGCTGAATAATGACTCAGCTACACACAGGATTCAAGTGTTCCAAAAGCTACAGACCATTCCTAAAACTTCTCCTTATAAACTGGGAGTAGACCATATTCCTAAAGCAGCTACTCAGCTGTTCACAGTAGATTCCACCATGACATTTATTGCCAGTCTTGTCATGGGGAATACTACCTCCAGCTGCCCAACCACTCAAAATCAGGCCAAGCTTAGTTGGCACACAACCTTAACTACCACAATTCCATTATTTGTCAATTTGGTACCTGTACAGATCTTCACTGGGTGGTTCCAGTTCCCTAATTCATGAGTGAGGACCTCACCCCCTTGGCCTGGCAGGCCCCATTTCTCTACCTCTTGGGCATGACAGCCCTGCCCCCCCACTTTTGGGCAGTGGCTATGGCCCCATTCCACTGACCAACATGAGAGAGAAGTCCCACACTCCAGAAGCAAGTTGGCGAAGGTCTGACTCTTTGAAAGCTAGAAGGCTTGGTGTTTTCACCCACAAAGGCCATAGTCAACCCTTTGAGGCTGAAGTTGTTCTGCTTCCTGTTTCCTTGGTCTCTCGGCTTCTACCAATTAATACCCTAAGGAAACACACTCCACTAGGAATCCTCCAGCCCAAAAGACAATCAGTTTTCTCCCTCTGTGGGCTGGTAAGGCTGTCTCTGTCACTGTCTCATGCCAATCTCTCGGCCCTGCTGTTGTCTCTGCTGTTATCTTTGTGCCAGGTTCTCTCTGCTGGAGTTTCTCCACCAGGATCTCAGGTCAAGGACACACTCTACTCCTATTTCCACATTTCAGGAATCTGTCAGAACAGCACCCCACTCTCATTAATCATACTCTGTTTTGGTCCTCTAGTGCTGCTCTAACAGAAGATACCACAAGTGGGAGGGCTTTAACAAACAGGAGTTTATTCTCTTACAGGGAGACTAGAAATCCAAGTTCAAAGTGCCAGCCTCTAGGGCCTGGGTGAAAGCCCCTCAATCTTGGGCTTCACCTCTGCACTTTGCTCCCAGCCCACACTGGAGCTAGAGTTTTCTCTTCATTCAGGCAGCTTCTGGGTGATGAGTCTAACAAGCTCAAGGTCAGCAAGTAAAAATAGCACAGTCCTGATATTACCAAACCATATGACAGGCCATTGATTCAAGTCAATGGCTGAATAATGACTCAGCTATATGCAGGATTCAAGTGTACCAAAAGCTACAGACCATTTCTAAAGCTTCTCCTTATATACTGGGAGCAGACCACATCCTTAAGGGCTCTGCTGCTCACAGTAGATTTCACCATGAGTTGATTACCAGTCTTACCATAGGGAATATATCCAGCTGCCCAGACACTCAAAACCAGGCCCAGCCAAGTTGACACATAATCTTAACTGCCACACTTGAACGCTTGGAAAGTCCTATATATAT
>NW_006921800.1:3914158-3922619 GCF_000298275.1 Orycteropus afer afer | reverse complement strand
GAAGTAGGATTGCCCAACCTTACTTCCGAGGAGTGGTTCATAATTCCAGGATAATTACTAATTACTTGTATCAGTTTCACTGAATCTCTGTTAAAAGAGGGGGATCTGGAGGAGTCTGTTAGTAGGATGCCATCTTAGGACCAGCAAAAATAGGGTCTTTGAGGCCATGTTAAGAATTCTAGTCTTCACCCTATGAGCACTAGGAATTCATTGAAAAGTGATAAAATGGGGAGGGACAGAATTAGATTTTTCTACACCAATCATTTTAAGTCAATGAGTTTTTATTCAGCACTTACCATTAAATTGTTCTTTTAACACAAGAAGTGTCTTCTCAAATGGACTACAAAGAGATCTGTGAAAGTTTCATAGAATAAATAGGAAAACCTGTTTTCTTTCCCACTCCAAGTCTGAACCCTCTTCAGAGCCATACTATCTCTATTAGAAGTGCTACTAACCTTTCTCTTTTTTGCTTTTAAATAGGTATTAGTCCAAGTGTAATTTTTGTTGCAATGGCATGTCATTTTAGGTACTCCAAATAGCACTGACTTCTTAAAATTGAAATCATCCATTTGCTTAACATAGCCAAGAATGTCTGTCTAGACATTTTATGTAATGCCATGTCTCTTGAGATGGGTGTATTGTTGAAGATGATCTGAACTAAATGTTTTAGAAAAAAGGATTCTGGGAAACAAGTGAAAAAGAAACTGACTGAGAAAACACTGAATTTTATTTTTTTCTGGTTTTTCTTATAAAAATTTTTCATAAGAATTTCATTCTGCTTTTTCTTGTAAAAGTGTTACTGAGAAATGTATAGAGAAAAAATTTTCGGCCATTACAAAATATTTCCTTAGTAGTTTCAGGTCCTTCCAAAGGATTTAGGCTATGATTTGGAAATGCTTTTGAGAGATGGGCCTCAGGATCAATTACACAGTATCATTCATTCATGGCATACTTACTTATTGCCAGGCACTCTGTGGTAGCTGCTGGAGACATGAACAAGCAAGATCAGACATGGTTACTGCTCTCATGAAGTATGCAATCTAGAAATAATAGTGAATTTAAACAAATAGTAATATAACTATTAGTTACAAACTATGAGTGCTTAAAAAAAGACATAGAAGGTACCAGGGGCCAGTCCTAATGAGCAGGATATGCTCTGAGGAAGTGTTTGTCCAAGTTGAGACCTGAAAGATGATTAGGTCTTAGTGAGGTGATGGAGGGATAGAAGACTGTCCTAGGAAGAGGAAACTGCAGGTGCAAAGGCCGTAAGGCTGGAAGGAGGATGACATTGTTCAGGATGTACAAAGATGGTTAGTGTGGCCTGAGCACACACACAAAAAGGGCAAAGATTTGAAATGAAGGTGGAGTTGCAACCAGAGATAGATCAAACAGGGTCTTTGAGGCCAAGTTAAGAATTCTAGTCTTCACCCTATGAGCATTGGGAATTCATTGAAAAGTGATAAAATGGGGAGGGACAGAATTAGATCTTCCTACACCAATCATTTGAAGTCAATGGATTTTTATTCAGCACTTACCATGTGTTTTGATAATCATTCTAGGGATTTAGAAATCATATCAAACATGGTCTGCTCTCATGTAATATTTGTGTGGAACTGTAAGAAGCAGTAAGAGAAACAAAGCTTGGAAGCCAGAATGAGAAACCTTTGGGAAGATATCTAAAACATCTTTCATTTACTTGGTCATATTAAATGTGAATTGATGTGCAGACTTTCGTTATGATTTTCTTTTAAAAGCCAAGGAAGTGTCATCTGACAAAAGGAGTTGGAATCAATAATTCTGTCCACTGAAAACTTCTGTCTGTTTACAGATCAAATACCACACAAACAACTATGCACCCAGCTCCACCTCCTTGCCCCACCAGTGTTCCTCAACGTTGATGTGCAGTGACCATTTCGAAAGGTGAGACTTACAAGCTGCTTAGATTCCCATCAGAGCCCACTTCCCCCTCTCTGCTCTGATCTTGATTCATGCAACCAAAGCAAAATATCTCTTAGAACTAAGATACGAATTAATCACAAGCGTCTGATCAAGGAGGACTAGATTCTTTAAATGGAGTCCTGGTGGCCCAGTAGTTGAAACACTTAGCTGCTAACCAAAAAATTGGCATTAGAACTCATCCAGGCACTCCACCAGAGGTGCTCCCATAAAGACTACAGACTATGAAGCTCTGTGGTGAAGTTCTACTTTGTCCTACAGGGTCACTAGGGATAGGATTTGACTCAAAGACAAACAACAGATTCTTTATAGGAGCTGCTGTTCGTTAAATTCAGTTAAATTTCCTTACACTAATAGCTTTCTGAGACAGCCTCTAGTTTGATCTTGTGACTGATCAACTCTTCTTTCTGTGAAAAAACCTTTAAGTCATTGAATTTTTATGGTAGGAACACTCTCTGGGAGTATTTTAAGACTAAGCTTCTTTTGTTTTAATTATACATCAAAATTCTGTGTGTTCACCATATGCTTATTATGATTTTGTTGCCATTTTGATGAGATCTATTTTATATAAAATGTGTTTCAGAGAACACTGTAAAAAGCAGAATATAACTCCAAATGTGATTCACAATTGGCCATATTAAATGTAGAGCTTTAGTTTCATCCCTCAGACAACTCAGTATCTCTCTGCAAGTGACTGTAGAGTTAACTGACTGAAGTCTCCTGGGTATCTATTTAATTTCTTTTTAAGAGAGAATGTGAGAAGTTTATTTTCTCAGACAACTTGATTTGTCTTTGAACATACTTGACTGTTCAGAAAATTGAACTTTTCATTTTAATGGAAGTCAGTATGCTCCTTTTATTTCATTCCTTGGGTAATGTAGGGTAAAATAACAAGTTGTTACCATGAATGTAGACATTAAAGCAGTTCATTTTCTCAATGATTCTCCCACAGTTGAAGTAACTGAAAGATAACCACTTTTGCTTTTCAGGGGAAGATCTGAAAGTGTTTTTTTTTTTTTAATAGAGATATAGAGTGTGATTATGCCTAAAGGAGAAGAACAAGCAGATTCAACCTTGAAAACAGTTTAAAAGTCACAAGATCGGCAAAGTTCATACACAGCTTACCTTTAAAGCCTACATCCACCCCCCAAATATTTGCTTTAAATATATATATTCCAGGCATTGTTGTGGTATAAACACAGATTCTCCTGGGAACAAATGAAGGGAAAATAAAAGAGATACTCAATTCCCATCTTGCTATTTGTAGGCTCACTTTGACTCTTTCTTTTATTTTTTAAAGCAAAGCTTATTATACTTTCTGCAACTATAAAAATAAGACATAATAATTACAGAAACTTTACAAGACAAAGAAAAAACAAATAGCTTACCTTTAAAACCCATTACCATTTGGTGTATTTCTTTTTTTTAACTTTTCTCCTATGTGTTATTGATTTTAGTTTTAAATATTTGTAATAATATCTTATATATACATTTTAAATCTTAGTTTCATTTTACTTAATATAAAATAAGCATTTTTCAAAAGTAAATGTAGTTTTAATATTTATATAAGACTTATATAGTATTATATTTATATAATATTTATATAGTAGTCTATCAAAAAGATACACTGCAGTTTACTTAACCAAGATCTGTGCTTGAATTTGGCACCACTGTTACTCAGACTGAAATGTATAGTTTTTTCATATTTGCAAATTTTTTAATTTATAAGTAGACTTTAAGAAATATATATATACATTTTATTGGGCAGAAGACATGAATAGACACTTCACCAAGGGCGATATTCAAGCATACACTGCTGGTGGGACTGTAAAATGTTACAACCATTGTGGAAATCTGGATGGCAATTTCTTCAAAAGTTGGAATTAGAAATACCATTGGACCCACCATTCCATTACTAGGTATATACCCTAAAGAAGTGAGATGACAAGAACAGACATATGCACATCCATGTTCATCGCAGCACTATTTACAATAGCCAAAAGATGGAAAAAACCTAGGTGTCCATCAACTGAAGAATGGATATCCAAACTATGGTACATACAACAATGGAATACTATGCAACTCTAAAGAATTATGTAGAATCTGCAAAACACCACAAAATGTGGAGGAACCTGGAGGACATTATGCTGAGTGAAATAAGTCAATCAAAAAAGGACAAATATGGTATTAGTCTGTTATTGTAATAGTCAAGGAAATGTTTATCTATGGAAGACCATTTTCTTTGTTGATTACCAGGTGTGGGAGGGGACAGGAGGGAATACTGTTAGATAGACAGAGATAAGTTTTGATCTGGGTGAAGAAAAGGGTAATGTACCAAATGTGAGTGATTAATATAGTGGCATTGAGGAAGAGTATGGCATAGAGAGGTATGTGGGAAGTACAGACAACAAAGATGAACACTTTTGTGCATATAATATGGCATGGTCAGGGAAGGCAAACATGGGTATATGGGTGGATAGATGGGTGGAGAGGGTGAAATATTAGGTATGTATATGAAGTGGAGAGTGCACCGAAGACAGGTATAGAGTTGGTAGAAAGTGGTCCAATAACTTTATGTGTATGATCTGAATTCCCAGGTGTATAATGGGACTGACAATGGGCAAAGTTGTAGTCACTGCTTGGTCACAGCCAGCTACCCAGAGGGACCAAGTAGTTGAACCTGTGGGCTTGGGACCATAGTCACAGAGGTCATAAAGCTCAATTGGCATAACATACTATACAAAACATTGTTCCATCTCCTACTGTGGCAAGTAGCGACTGAGATCTTAAAAGCTTGCAAGCTGCCATCTAGATGCAACGATGGGTCTCTCCTTGTCCAGAGCCAAGAAAAATAAAGAAAATCAAAAATTCATGGAAACAACTAGTCCTAGCGACTGGTACACCATCAGATCTGCAGCCTATACGACTATGAGACCAGAAGAAATAGATGGTGCTCAGCTACTACTGTCAACCAATTGGAAGAGGATCTTTGTAGCAGGTCCTGGATAGACAGGGAGAACAATGTGGAAAAAAAGAAAAAAAGCGGGGAACAGGTTTGCCGGCCCGAGGGAGCCTGGTGGAACCACTGAGACTATGGCCCCTAGCTGCCCTTCAGGTCTGGAATTGAGCACACACCTGTGGCTTCCAGCCAAACAATAGACAGGCATATCAGTTGAGCATTTACCTGAGGTAGATACACTCCTTGGAGAGAATAAGCATGAGAGAAAGAAGGGCTGCTCAGACACAGGGAGACAGCTCAGGGGGTAGGAGTGCATGGAGAGATGGACACAGGGAAGAGGTAACTATCAGGAGGAAGTGGGAGGGGAGATATTGCATTGTGCTAAATTGTGGTCAAGGTCATGAGACAAAGTGTATGTGAACTGCTGTATGAAAAGTGTATTTGTGCTGTAAATTTTTCACCTAAATCATGATAAAAAAATAATAATAAAATAAAAAAAGATAAATATATATACATTTTAAAATGTTCTTTAAAGATGCATATATTCAGGATGTTTTCCAAAAGAATTCTGTTGATTTAAAATTATATCAGCAATGTGTGAAGGTGTCTGCTATGCTTCACCGTAACCAGCACTACATGTTATCTTTAAAAAACAAAACAAAACATTATTGATTTGATAAGAGAAAAATGTATTTTCTAGCAATTTCAATTTGTACTTTTCTATATTGCTTTCAAGGCTGTAATTATATATTGATAGAATGTATTTTTATGGAGAGAATATTTGACCATTTGATATGCTTGTGATTAATAGTTTCATAATTTGATAATCTATCTCGATTATAAATTGGGAAACCAAAGAACTTACTCAGAAAAAGCATATACTCCTCGGAAAGAAGGTTGGGCAATCTACTTCTGTAGTGATATTGCCTTGGAAACCCAAGGAGGGGTCGCTATGGGTCGGATCCAACTCTACAGCAGTGTGGTAGTTAAATTTCTATGTCAACCTGGCTGGGCCTGGTTGAGAAGCTGGGCAGCTGGTGGTAGTTATTGATCATGATGAGACTGGCAATCAACTCCATGGTGGGATCTACTACAAGCAGCTGAGTAGCTGCCTTTAGGATGTGGTCTGCTTCCTGTATATAAGGAGAAGCCTTGTGTTTAGTCTCTAGCTTATGGCACGCTTGGACCGTGCATGTAGCCATGTGGGTGTTCAGCAGCCTGCCATGCTCTGCCAACCTTGGAACTTAAAATGGACTTGAATTAATGGCCTTCCATGTGGTTAGGTAACATCAGGACTGTGCCATTTTGTCAGACTTGGGCTTGTCAGCCTCAACAGGCAGTAGTTGCCTGAGTGAAGGGATGCCTCTAGCTTCAGTGGGGGATCAAGAGGCAGAGCTGAAGTCCAAGGTCAAGGGGCTTTCACACAGCCCCTAGAGTCTGGCACCTTGAACTCGGACTTGAAGTCTCCAAACTGTAAGAGAATAAACTCCTGTTTGTTCAAGGCATCCCATTTGTGGTATATATGGTATATGTGGCACTAGGTAACCAGAACAGACAGGGAGTTTGGTTTTGGTTTCTTAGCATAATTAGAATATCCTTGGAATAGTTCAGAAGAGACTTGGAAACTTGCCTCTTGAGCAGAAAGTAGCTAAAGCAAATGGAAGAAATGACAAGATAAAAGAGCTGAACAGAAGATTTCAAAGAGCAGATCAAGAAGAAAAATCCAATTATTATAATAAAATGTGCAAAAACCTAGAGTTAGAAAACCAAAAGGGAAGAACACACTTGGCATTTCTCAAGCTGAAAGAACTGAAGAAAAAAATTCAAGCCATGAGTTGCAATACTTTTGCAAAATATTGAATGATGCAGGAAATATCAAAGGAAGATGGAAGGAATACACAGAGTCACTGTACCAAAATGAATTGGTTAATGTTCATCCATTTCAGGAGGTGGCATATGAAGGAAGAAGGAAGAAGTTGAAGTGGCACTGAAGGAAGTGACAAAAAACAAAGCTCCAGGAATTGATGGCATACCCACTGAGATGTTTCAACAAACAGATGCCCCACTAGAGGCACTCACTCAGCTATGTCAAGAGATTTGGGAGATAGCTACCTGGCCAACTGATTGGAAGAGATCCATATTAGTATGCATTCCAAAGAAAAGTGATCCCACAGAATGTGAAAATTATCAAACAATATCATGAATATCACATGCAGGTAAAATTTTACTGAAGATAATTTAAAAATGGCTGCAGCAGTACATTGACAGAGAACTTCCAGAAATGTAAGCTGGATTCAGAACAGGACGTGGAATGAGGGATATCATTGGTGATGTCAGATGGATCTTGGCTCAAAGCAAAAAATACCAGAAAGATGTTTACTTATGTTTAATTGACTATGCAAAAACATTTGATTGTGTGCAGAAAGGGGAGAAGTTCCGGCAAGATGGTGGACTAGGCAGAAAGACTGCACAGACCCTCTTCAACAAAGAATAGGGAAACCAATTAACACAGATACAGAAGATAATCTTGGACCCCTGAGCCTTGAAGGGAAGGATACAGAAGTGGACTAAACCCCAACTAGCAGGAGATTTTGCATGAAAATACCAAAAAAGGAGACATACAGAGCTGCAGTCTGGCAGCCATCCTGAGCGACCCTGATGGCACATATGGCTTGGAGATTCCAGAGTGGTGGTAGGACCTAAGAGTTAACCTAAAAATCACCCTGCTAGCCAGGGACTGCACAGAGGGCTGTGCACAATGGCTGGGGAACAAACGGAGAGGGTGAAGAGAAAGGAGGGCTGAACTGTGGACTTTTGCCAGTCTGGAGGACACCGCCATTTTGAAGGTTTAAAAAGTATCTTGACTATTTTGGATATTTAAAGAGACAGCACTCTCGCAGATTCCTGGGGCTTAAGAACACGTTCTGCTTTCCAGCAACCCCAAGAACACTCAGAACCTGCAAGACTGAAAGGGTACGACATTCCTCTTGTTACTCTTATACCCCACACCCACTTGGTGAATGGAGGTGTGGCCATCCCCCACTCCCATCTACCTTCTGGGCCCACAGGAACTCCATCACAGTCTGTGTGCTCAGATGGAACCTGGGTGCCCTGCCCTGTCCTCCACTGATTTTTTTTTCTTTTTTTATTTTCATTTTGATTTTTTTTTCTTTTTTGCTTTCTTTTTTCTGGTGATTAGTTTGCTTGTATTTGCCTGTTTTAAAACAACTAATATTATTAATACTTTTGTCCTTTTCATTATTACTCTTAATCTTCCCCTGCCAGGTCCTAGTTTTCAGCATTTTTTTCTTTTCCCTGTGCCTGGTTGAATTTTTTTTTTTTTTTAATTTAAGGTTCCTCCCCCCTTTTTTTCTCGTGATTAACCATGTTCCTTGTTTTTCTTTTTGCATTTTTCCCATTTTTTCCTTCATTTATTATTCTCCTTCCCTACTTTTTTTTTTTCCTTAGTGCCCTATCCCCAAATATTGCAGGTTTTCTTGTTTTTTGTTCTTTTTCTCCCTTTTTTTGTTTTTGATTACTATTCCT
>NW_006921800.1:3908376-3912721 GCF_000298275.1 Orycteropus afer afer | reverse complement strand
AGAAAAATGATAAACCTTCACATCACAATAAAAAAGAGGACAAGCATAAATATTCAGCATATACTAAAACAACAACAACAACAACAAAGAAAATGATAACATGACTCATAAACATAATGAGCTCAGCACAGAAAATAATATGGAACAAAGAAACCAGGGACATCATGAAAAAACCCATAACAAAATGACAGCAACAAATTCAAACTTATCAATAATTACCCTGAATGTTAATGGATTAAATGCATCACTCAAGAGATAGAGAGTTGCAGATTGGATAAGAAAAACATTCGATTGTGTGGATCTTAACAAATTATGGATATCATTGAGAAGAATGGGAATTTCCAAACACTTGATAGTACTCACAAGGAACCTGTACATAGATCAGGAGGCTATTGTTCTAACAGAACAAGGGAATACTGCATGGTTTAAAACCAAGAAGGGAGTGTGTCAGAGTTGTATTCTTTCACCATACTTATTCAATTCATATGCTGAGCAAATAATCTGAGAAGCTGGATTATATGAAGAAGAACATGGCATCAGGATTGAAGGGAGACTCATTAACAACCTGTGATATGCAGATGACACAACTTTGCTTGCTGAAAGTGAAGATGACTTGAAGCACTTACTCATGAAGATTAAAGACTACAGTGTGCATTATGGATTACACCTCAATATAAAGAAAACAAAAATCCTTACAACTGGTCCAATAAACAGCTTCATGATGGACAGAGAAAAGATTAAAGCTGTCAAGGACTTCACATTACTTTGTTCTACAATCAACACCAATGGAAGCTACACTCATGACATCAGATGACATATTACATTGGCAAATCTGTTGCAAAAGACCTCTTTCAAGTGCTGATGAGCAAAGATGTCTCCTTGAAGACTAAGGTGTGTCTAACATGGCAATTTCAATTGTCTCTTGTGCATGTGATAGCTGGACAATGAGAAAGGAAGACCAAAGAAAGTTGATACTTTTGAATTGTGGTGTTGCCAAAGAATGCTGAAAGTACCATGGACTGCTAAAAGAACTAACAAATCTATCCTTAAAGAAGTACAACCGGAATGCTCCTTGGAAACAAGACTAGTCAAACTTCATCTCACCTACTTTGGTCATGATATCAGAAGGAACCAATCCTTGGAAAAGGATATCATGCTTGGTAAAGTGGAGGGTCAATGAAAATGGGGAAGGCCCTCAACAAGATGGATTGACACAGTGGCTGCAATGATGGGCTCAGCAAGTATCATGAGGATGGCACAGGACTGGGCAGTGTTTTGTTCTGTTGTACATAAGGTCTCTGAGTCAGAGACCACTGGACAGCACCTAACAACAACAATAATAGCATAATTTAATGATCCAGGGGCTTAATTAAAAGATCTTAATTTGTGAAACACACATGCAATTACTTCAAACAATAATATTTTGAATGTCTGACATATATATATTTCTAATGAATATATTACTCCTTACATCATGAAAAAAAAAATCCCTATCAATGCTTATTACATCTTTCTTTCTCTATTCCAACAGGTAACGAAAGAATGGAGTTGGACTTTTAATTGCAATTCCTGCCTCCCTAAGTTTGTGTATTTCTTCCCACCAGAGAAGGAGAATTTTAGTATTTTAATCCAGATTGTTTCTTCAATTTCATCTTATTTTTAATTTTTTTTTTCTTGCCATCAATACCTACAAGACTAGGCTTACAATTATAACACATATCTCTGAATATTAAATTGGCTTGTTCAGCCGGACTTGGAATATAAATTTAAAAACTATGCAGGATTTCATAGATGATGATGATGGAAAATATGAGAGAGACAAAAAAAAAAAAAAGGTTTCTGATGTTTTCGCTTCAGCTTTGAACTTTTACCTAAATCTTCGTGTAAATATCTTTACATTTTATGGCAGATATAATTATACTTTGAGTTTGAACAATCAGTATAACTTGTTGACAGTGAAAAGTCAATAAATTGATAGCAAGATATCAATGAACAGAACCTGAATTTAATGAGATAGACATTAAGGCAAAAATGTGCCATGAAAAAGGTTATTTATATCATTTATGTAACTAATACTTTGGAGATGTTGTGTCCCTCTGGGCTAAGCTTGGAACTCAAAGACCCTAAGTCTCAGTTATGAATATGTGTCATTTAGTAGGAATCTGCATAATTGGTATTTCTTTGCCTTTGAAAACAGAAAGGAGATGCATCTAAAGGCACACTTAAAGAGTCATGAAAGCAGTAACAAGGCTACGTGATTAACTGTTCTGTTAGAGCAATAAAAAAGTTTAGGCACAGTCTTCTGATTCATTACTATTAATTCAGAATTTCTTAATATCTCTCCTTGGGCAGCTCACAAAAAAGCAAGTTTAATGTGACATGGGTCTAGAATATCAGACTGTGTTATGTTTTTATGAAATGTAAGAATCTATTTTGTCCATACTGAAATAAAGACTTATGTAGACTTCTTTAAAATACCTTGAGTCATGTGAGATCTTTTAGCTATTATGCCATTCTCACTGCATTTGAATGGGATCTGACTCATAGCAACCCCTCCTTGGGTTTCCGAGGCAGTATCACTAAAGAAGTAGACTGCCCAATCTTCCTTCCAAGAAGTGGCTGGTAGGTTTGAACCACCAGCCTTTCTGTTTAGCAGTCAAATGTCTTAGGCAATAAATTCAAGCAACCTTTCTTTCTCTCCCTTCCTCTCTCCATCCATTTCCCTTCCCCCACAATCTCACACATATTTATTGAGTGTATTCTCCTAGCCACTGTACTAAGGACCATGTTGTCATTCTACATGGACATCTTGGGAAGAGAATAAATACTGTATCTGAAGTTTTGTCATAGAAGTCTATTACTGTGACTCCATTGTCATTTCCATTAACTAGGATAAACCAATAGTTAAGTCTATTGAAATAGTTGAACCAGTTGTAAATTAGTTATACATTACAAATTAGTTACAATTATTTTCTTTTGAACCTGTATTTAAAGTGATCTTTAAAGTATCTAGCATAAAGCTGGTGCTGTACCCAATTTTGTAAATCCAGATTTAAATTCAATAAACTTTTATTGAACATATAGTATTTGCCACTGTTCCAGGGATGCCCATGCTCCTATTACTTCTATCTAGACATCATCCATCTATCTAGTTGTCTAGCTATCATCTATTATTACTTTATTTTTACAAAAATGGGTAAAAGTTAGAGAAGACTTGTCTAATGTTATTTGGCCAATATAAGTAGGAATTTAGATTCAAGTTTACATGTTTTGACTCCAGATTCATAGTTCTTCCACAGCAAAGTGAGATGTAAGATTTGCTACAAAATTCCTTTCATAATACAGAGGGATGTTGTAACAGAAGCATGGGCTTTGGAATCAATTCACCTTGGATTTAAATCCTGGCTCTGCCACTCATCAGCTCTCTTGATCCTGAGAAAGTTTATCAGTTTCACTGAGTCTCTATTAACTAATCTATACACTAGAGATAATAATACTCATCCTGTAGGATTATAGTGATTATGTAAAGTGAGAGTAATACAATAGACACTCAATAAGTATTAGCTGTGATTGACTTTTTCACCCAGCCTTATCTCTATTTAATATAAGCCCTCTATTTAACTATAAACTGGCTTCCAATCTACATGGGTTTAAACTGGCAACTCCAAATTTTAGATGCTATTCTTCCTGCTTATAATACCTAATAATTATCTTTGCAATGTGAATTGTGACTATCTTCTACAAGTAGTAGTTCAAATCTTACCTTGTTCTCAGACTCTGAACAGTTAATTCATTTTTTATTTCTTCTCACTCCTTTCCCTAACTCTAATGATATATGCTAACCAGAAGGCTGGTGGTTGAAACCCACCAGCCACTCCTCAGAAGGAAGATGGGGCAATCTACTTCTGCAGTGATACTGCCTCAGAAACCCAAGGAGGGGTCGCTATGAGTCGGTCCGACTTGACGGTACATAACAACAACAACAACAATGATATATGGGAACTCTGATGGCATAGTGCCTAAGGCATTTGACTGCTAACAAGAATGCTGGCGGTTCCAACCCACCAGCCACTCTTTGGAAGGAAGATTGGGCAATCTACTTCTGTAGAGATACTGCCTTGGAAACCCAAGGAGGGATCGCTATGCTGCTATGTTGTTGTTGTTATGTGCCATCAAGTCAGACCTGACTCATAGCGACCCCTCCTTGGGTTTCCGAGGCAGTATCCCTACAGAAGTAGATTGCCCAAACTTTCTTCTGAGGAGTGGCTGGTGGGTTTGAACCACCAGCCTTCTGGTTAGCCGTCAAGTGCCTCAGGCACTATGCTACCAGAGCTCCTATATATAT
>NW_006921800.1:3897337-3903551 GCF_000298275.1 Orycteropus afer afer | reverse complement strand
ACAGATCTGTCCTGGAGGAAGTGCACACCCGAAATGCTCCTTGGAAGCAAAAATGGCCAGACTTCGTCTCACCTATTTTGGTCATGTTGTCAGAAGGGACTATTCCCTGGAGAAGGATGTCATGCTTGGTAGGGTGGAGGGTTGACGAAAGAGGGGGAGGCCTTCAACGTGATGGATTGACATGGTGGCTGTGATGATGGGCTCAAGTATAGCAGGGATCATGGAGCTGGCACAGGATTGGGCAGTGTTTCATTCTGCTGTGCATGGGGTCGTTATGAGTCGGAAACGACTCGACAGCATCTAACAACAACAACAACAATTATTTAGGTACTTTAAGACTGTATGGAGTATCTCTTGCTCGATACACTTTTAGTTACTATGAATACTTAATTGTTCTCTTCGAAAATATACATATTCACATTTTCATTATTCCTAGCTTTTACTGAAGTTTATTTGAAATATCTCTAGGTTCATTCCATGGATATATGGGTCTCTGTGTTTTATTCACTGTCGTAGAGTCAGAAACCTTTTGTAGATATACTTTTAAATATTTTTTGAACTTGTCATTACTACTGTTAGAAAAGAAAATTAATGACATAAATATGACCCTGTATATAAAATAAATTGTGTTTTAGCTATATCAATATGTACTTGGCATAGAAGCTGGATTTTAACTCTATACCTAGAGGCAAATTAAGGCATCGCAGATATGTAGGCTGTGGAATAAACTGCAGTTAATGAAGACATGTGAGGACAGTAGAAGATACTCATTTTATTACTTCTGAGTAAGGGCACCTAAAATTAATAATTGAGGTACCTGATAAATAAGGAATAGCTATATTGGTTGCTATGAGTTTGGTCCGTCTTGATGGTAAATAAAAACAACAACAACAATATTGTCTAAAGTCAGATGCCATTTTGAGTTTTAGCATGTTGTTGTTAATTGTTATTGAGTTGGTTTCAACTCATGGTACACCTATGTACAACAGAATAAAATACTGCCTGGCCCTGCACCATCCTCACAATCATTGCCTTTCTTAAGACCATCATCACAGCCACTGTGTCAATCTGCCTCATTGAGGGTCTTCTGCTTTTTTCCTGACCTTGTACTTTACCCAGAATGATATCATTTTCTAAGGACTTGTCCCTTCTGATAACAAGATCAAAGCATGAGAGACAAAGCTTGACCATTCTCAATTATAAGGAACATTCGAGCTGTACTTCTTCCAAGACAGATTTGTTCATGCATTCAGTATTCTTTGCCAACACAACTTTTCAAACACATCAGTTCTGCAATCTTCCTTATTCATTATCCAGCTTTCTTATGCATATGAGTCTGTCAAAAATACCATGGCTTGGGTCAGGTGCACCTGAGTCTGCAATCTGTTCTTCATTTATTTAGCATAGGTTCTGCTTTAAAACAACAGTCAGTCATTTCTGAAAGTTTCCAATGTGCTTTGCTGAAACCAATAGAAATGTAATATTTAGAAAATAATGAAGGAATTTGAAACAGACAACAAACTCATGAAATGAAGGAATTCAACAGGCAGAATGATGGGGACAACATGCATTCCAATGATACAAAATGTCAGGGTATAAAATAATTTAGGAAGAGAAGAGAGTCCAGGAATCTGGACTATATGAAGAAGAATGTGGCATCGGATTAAAGGAAGACTCATGAACAGCCTATAATATGCAGATGACACTACTTTGCTTGCTGAAACTGAAGAGAACTTGAAGCATTTCCTGATGAAGATTGAAGACTAGAGCCTTCAGTATGTATTAAATCTCAACATAAAGAAAGCAAAATCTGAAGATGGCAGAATAAGCAGACAAGCTACACAGACCCTCTTCAACAAAGAAAAGAGAAGCCAATTGACAGAGGTACAGAAAATAATCCTGGATCCCTGAGCTTTGAAAGGAAGTATACAGAAGTGGATTAGGCATCGACTAGTGGAAAAACCTGAATGAAAACAGTGAGTAAGGGGTTGGATGGAGTTGCAGACAGTCAGCTACTCTGGTGGGACTAACAGCCTGCATATTTCCAGGTGGTGTTGGGACCTGAGAATTGACCTAAAGATCAGCCCTGGTCACCAAGGGCTGCAGGGATGACAGTGCTGGTAGCCTATGACTAGGAAGGGAAATAGCAAGCAGGGAGACAACCTGAGCTGTGGACTTTTGGCTATCTGGAGGGTGCAGCCATTTTGATTGTTTACAATTGGTGGTCATTTTGGATATTTGAAGTGACAGAATTCTAATTTGGATTCCAGAGACCTAAGAATAGGCACGGTTTCCTAAAGATGGCAGCTGACAATGGGAAAAAAGACAGGTGGTGAGTGTATAAGTGCTGTCAACTAGTGAGTAGAGGAGCACAGTACCCTGCTTACATAGATAACAACCAAACAATACAAAAAACAACCAAACCAAATGCACTGCCATTGAGTAGGATCCGACTCATAGTGACCCCTCCTTGGGTTTCTGAGGTGGTATCACTATGGAAGTAGATTTCTCAACCTTCTTTCTGAGGAGTTGCTGGTGGGTTTGAACCACCAGCCTGCTGGTTAGCAGTCAAATGCCGTAGGCACTATGCCACCAGAGCTCCTAAACAAAGAAAATGAAAATCATGGATAAATCACTCCAACATACAATCACCAATTAAATATAAACACAGAAATGTCACAATGTCTCAGAGATAACAGTGCATCACAGTTCACATGAACAAGCAAGATAAAGCAGGAGAAACAAGGGACCAGGATATAGACCCAGAACACATCCCTGAGGAAAAGCAATATTGGAACTTGCAGATAAGGAATTGAAAAGAATTATATTTAGGTACCTTCAAAGGACTGAGAGACAGATCAAGGAAAACACTGACAAAATTGAAGAAAACACAGAGAAACCCCTAAGACAATTTCAAAAGACAATACAAGAACAAAATGACAAAATAGATGAAAAATTAGAAATGATACAGAATTTACAGATAGAAATCCAGAAGATTAACACTAAATTTTCAGAAATAGATGACACACTGAATGAGAAAAGGAGTAGAATTGAATTAATGGAAGACAGAATTTGTGAGATTGAAGACAAATACCTGAATATTTCTTTAGAAAGGGATCAATCAGAAAAAATATCAAAACAAAATGAAGAAAGCCTAAGGTTCATGTGGGATACCATCAAAAGGAATAACTTATGTGTAATCAGAATTCTAGAACAGGAAGAGAAAAAGAAAACCACTGAGGAAATTGTCCAAGATTTGTTACAAGAGAACTTCCCTAATATAATAAAAGATGAAAATATATCCATTCAAGAAGTCCAATGAACCCCAAAAAGGTTAGACTCTAAAAGAAAATCACCAAGACATATCAAACTTACCAAAACCAAAGACAAAGAAAGAATCCTGAAAGTGGTACAAGAAAAATAAAAAGTTACCTACAAAGGGCAACCAATAAGACTAAGCTCAGATTTCTTGGCAGAAACCACGCAGGCAAGAAGACAATGGGATGATATATATAAAATCCTGAAAGAGAAAAATTTCCAACTAAGAACTATATACCCAACAAAAGTGTCCCTCAAACATGATGGTGAAATTAGGTGATTTCCAGATAATCAGAAATTAAGGGAATTTGTTAAAACCAGACCAACCTTATAAGAGATACTAAAGGGAGTCTTTGGAACAGAGAACCAATAATAGCAAACCCCAACTGACCAATAATTCACAAGTTAACATAACCCAGAAACCAACACAGCTATGGATGTATCAAAAGTAAAATAAGCTTGCAAGATTGTAAAAAGGGAACCAGAGACATTAATTGGCAAATGAGGACAGTACAGACCAAAAAGAGGGAAAAAATAGTGTAGTTACAGAACTTCTAAATGGTGAGGAAGTTAAGAGAGTTGCAAGATAGAACGGATTGTTCTAAACTCTGGGAGAAAATTATAAATCACAGGGTAACCTCAAAGGAAAATGATAAACCTTCACACCACTATTAAAAAAGGACAAGCAAAATATTTAGCAAATACTAAAACAATAGTAATGAAGGAAACAATAACATGATTCATAAACATAATGAGCTCAGCCCAGAATATCATAGGGAACAAATAAATCAGCAACACCACAAAAATCACATAACAAAATGAGAGCAACAAACTCATTTTTGTTGATAAGTACATTAAATGTCAATGGATTAAATGCACCACTCAAGAGATGGAGAGTTGCAGACTGGATAAGAAAATATAACCCATCAATACGCCATCTAGAAAAGATACACCTTAGAGACAAAGTAAAAAATAGACTAAAAATCAAAGGCTGGAAAAGATATATCAAGCAAATGGCAATGAAAAAAGAGCGGGAGTGGAAATATTAATTTCTGATAAAATTGATAAAATCACCATAAGAAACAAGGAAGGGAAAAAAAAAAAAACTTCACATGTGATTAAAGGATCAATTGAACAAGAGGACATAACAACAAAAAATATTTGTGTACCTAATGAAAGAGTCCCAAAATACATAAACCAGACTTTAACAGAACTGAAGAGACAAAAAGATGACTCCACCATCATAGTAGGAGACTTTAATAAACCACTTCCAATGAAAGATAAAACAACTGGAAATAAAGTCAACAAAGATGCAGAAGAACTAAACAAAACAATCCACCAACTTGACCCTATAGACATCTGCAGAGCACTTTACCTAACAACAGCACAATATACATTCTTTTCCAGTGCACATGAAACACTCTCCAGGATAGATGATATGTTAGGCCAAAAAGCAAGCCTCAATAAATTAAAAAATCAAAACACTGCAAAGCATCTTCTCAGATCACAGTGCTATTAAAATTAGAAATCAACAAAAGGAAGATGAATGGAAAAAGAGCAGACACATGGAAACTGAATAACACCCTCCTTGTAAACAACTGGGTAATAGAAGAAATAAAAAATGAACTTAAAAAATTTCTGGACTCAAACAAGAATGAAAACACAACGTTAAAATCTTTGGGATACAGCAAAAACAGTGATCAGAGACCAATGTACAGCGATAAATGCACACATCAAAAATGAAGAAAGAGCCAAAATCAACAACTTACCCATCATCTCCAACAATTATAAAAAGAGCAGAAACAAAAGCCTATAGTCACCAGAAGAAAAGAAATTATAAAGATTCAAGCAGAAATAAATGAAACAGAAAATAGAAAGACAATAGAAAAAATCAACAAGACTAGCAGTTGGTTCTTTGAAAAGATTAATAAAATTGACAAACTACTGGCCAATTTAACAAAGGAAAAGAGTGAGAGAACACAATAACATGAATAAGAAATGAATTGAGTGACACCACAACAAAACCAACAGAAATTAAAAGGATAATATCAGGATACCATGAAGAATTATACTGCAATGAATTGGAAAATCTAGAAGAAGTGGACAGAGTTCTAGAAACATACTACTTACCTAAACTAATACAGGCTGAGGGGCAAAATTTAAACAGACCCATAACAAAAGAAGAAATTGAACAGATCATAAAGTGGGGTTCATACCAGGTGTGCAAGGATGGTTCAACATTAGAAAACAATCAATGTAATACATCACATAAATAAAACAAAGGAAAAGAATGACATGATCATATCAATTGATGCAGAAAAGGCATCTGATAAAATCTAGCACCCATTTCTGATCAAAACTCTCAGCAAAATTAGAATAGAAGGAAAATTCCTCAACATAATAGAGAGCATGTATGCAAAACCAACAGCCAACATTATTCTTAATGGAGAGAGACTGAAACCATTCTCCTTGTGAACAGGACCCAGACAAGGATGCCCTCTATCATCACTTCTATTCAACATTGTGTTGGAAGTCCTGTTGTTGTTGTTATTTGCCATCGAGTCGACCTCGACTCATAGTGACCCCTCCTTGGGTTTCTGAGGCAGTATCACTATGGAAGTAGGAATGCCCAACCAGTTGGAAGTCCTAGAGAGGGCAATAAGGCAAGAAAGGGAAATCAAAGACATCCAAATTGGTAAGGAAGAAGTCAAACTATCCCTATTTGCTGATGATAAGATCCTACACATAGAAAACCCAAGAGACTCAGCAAAAGAAAAAAAAAAAAAACAAACCTTCTGGAACTAATTGAGAGATTTAGCATATTGGTGGGATACGAGATCATACAAAAATCAGTTGGATTCCTCTAAACCAGCAAAGAGATTGCTTGAAAGGAAAT
>NW_006921800.1:3895171-3897237 GCF_000298275.1 Orycteropus afer afer | reverse complement strand
TTTGTATTGTGTATCTCTTCTTCCCTTGACAAAATTCTCATCCAGGTGGATAGGACCTTTTTCTTAATTTTATTCTTCGGTCCCTTAGCACTTTAGTGCAGGGCTTCAAACATACAAAGATGCTAGTTACTTAGCAGATTCTCAACACAGCTAATATTTTATACAATACTAGTAGTTCTAAACTTAAATGAATGTGATAGAAATTAATTTGTCTCCATGTTTTTATTGAATTTGGGAAATTCCTTGTTAAAATTTTTTTCCTGATTTGAAATGTCTTCATCCAGGTAGAACAATCACATACAGTTTTGTATATATGTCTGTTGAACTTCTTCATGTGAAAGTATAAAATAATAGGAAATGTTTGAAAATAATGGCTACTTGGTAAAGATTTTTATCATACCAGTAGGAATGATCATTGTCAAATTAGTTTGAAATCTGATATAAGGAGTTTTGATGTAGGTGCTTTTAATCCAAAGACATGCATCCATTGCATAATAAATAGATTGAAACGAAAAAAGTCATATTATATATGGACTCAGATAAAGTGGATCTTGATTCAGCAGCAGACTTACTGATTGTTAGCAAATGCCTTCATCTTTTCTTTATTATCTCTAACAAACACAGTTTCTCATTATATGAGGAGATTAGAATGAGGTTATGATAAGGCTAGAAATAAACTTCAAAATAAAATAAATTCTTCAGGAACACTGTCCAAAAATGTTACATGTATGGAGAAAAGGCACTGATCCACTGTTTTACTATAACTGCTACTGTAAAGTTCTATAGGTATCTGTGCATTGTTAACGTGTCACATTAATATGCTTCATAACTGGGCTGCATAGACCTGGCTCCTGATTATATATATATTACATGTCAATTTTAGGCCTATGGTTTTTGCATTGGAAGAAATGAGCTTCTTACTACTCCTACCTACATTCTCTAGCAGTTGCAGTACTTTCATTCAGCATCACTGCAACCCAGAATAAAATAATAATAATAAAAATAAATAAATAACAACAACAAAGAACAAAATAAAAATAGCTGTGCTTTTCCAAAATGAGGTTAGGCCAGGGTCATGTGAAGAGGTATATTGAGATCTTAAAGCCATGGCTAAGTACAGAAACAGGGAATATTAGATTTAGAAGGTTGGACTTCCATCAAAAGCTGTTTTTATCCAAATTCCCCCAAGCAGAGAGGAGACAATTAGAGTCACTATATTTTATGTGTGCCTGTATATATGTGTCCTATAGTTGTTTACTTTGGTCCACAAAATATACGAGCATTGAAAGAGTTGAATTGCATTTATGTTGGCTGCAAAAACAACTATAAAATTAAATCAATAATACTGAATTATTATAAGGAAACCATATAAACTACTTAAAAGAATTTATTATTCTCCAATGTCCTCAGTAATTGGCAGTATATTTAAATGAAAATTGTTATTAAGATAGTTGTAATTGTTATTGAAATTATTGTAATTATTAAGCCAGGGACCTGGACAGAGGAGCAGTCAGCTGCAGGGATCCAGGTGAGGAGAGGGAACTCAGGCATGCATAAAGCAGCAGGGCAGGAGAGTGGGAGAAAGGGGATTAAAAGCCAGGAACCCAGACAGAGGAGCAGTCAGCCATAGGGATCCAGGTGAGGAGAGGGAACTCAGGCATGCCCAAAGCAGCAGGGTGGGAGAACAGGAGAAAGGAGATTAAAAGGCCCAGGAATCCGGACAGAGGAGAAGTCAGCCACAGGGACTCAGGTAAGGGTTGTATTTTCAACAGGGAGACAAACTTGTCTGTCAGTTTGTCCTACTGTGGTGATGTGTTGATGTGAGTTTTGAGGCTGACCTACTGGTGTTTCAAACCCAGCGGGATGCACATGGTGCACAGGTATCAGCCCAACTTACAGACTGAGACAGATTAGGAAGAAGGAAGAGGCCATCCACTTCTCAAAGAATTGGCCAGGGAAAACCTTATGAATAGCAAAGAAACACTGTTCGGTACATTACTGCGTAACTTTATGAATAGTCTGGTTAGGTTAGAAGGCTCTCAAAATAGGACTGGGAAAGAGCTGCA
>NW_006921800.1:3861349-3874799 GCF_000298275.1 Orycteropus afer afer | reverse complement strand
CTGTGCAATCCTTCTGCCTAGTCCGCCATCTTGCCCTGCCTCATATTGAACATTGTGAAAATGTCAACACTACCCAAAGCAATCTATACATTCAGTGCAATCTCAATCCAGATCCCATCAGCACTCTTTAAGGATATGGACAAACCAATCTCTAATGTTATATGGAAAGGAAGAGACCTTGAATAAGCAAAGCACTATTGAAGAAGAACAACAAAGTAGAAGGTCTCCACTCTTGGATCTCAAAACCTACTATACAGCGACAGTAGTTAAAACAGTCTGGTACTGGTATAATGACATACACATAGACCAGTGGAACAGAACTGAGAACCCAGAAATAGATCCATCAACCTATGCTCAGCTGATTGTTAACAAAATGCTGAAATACATTAAATGAGCAAGAGGTGGTCTCTTTAACAAATGGTGCTGGCAAAACTGGATATCCATTTGCAGAAAAATGAAAAAAAAATGTACTTCACACCATACACAAAAACTAACTCTAGATGGATCAAAAACTTAAATGTGAAACCTAACACTATAAAGTTCCTCAAGGAAAATATAGGGGAAAATTTAGGGGCCCTAATTTATGGCATAAATAGACTATCAAGCATAACCCAAGATGCACAAACAGCTGAAGATAAAGTCGATGAATGAGAGCTTCTAAAAATTAAATTTTTAAGTCCTTTCAAATACTTCTCCAAAGGAGTAAAAAGAAAACCTACAGACTGGGAAAAAATATTCAGCAATGACATATCTGACAAGAGACTTATCTCTAAAGTTTATAGAAAACCCCAACACCTCAACAATAAATAGATTACCAATTCAATTTAAAAATGGGAAGAAGACATGAATAGACATTTCACCAAAGAGGATATTCAGACAGACAGCAAATACATGAAGAAATGCTCACAATTCTTAGCCATCAGTGATACGCAAATCAAAACAATAATGAGATACCATCTCACTCCAGCACTGATGGCAAAGTTCAACAAGACAGAAAATAACAAATGCTGGCAAGATTGTGGAGAGATTGGGATTCTCATACACTGCTGGTGGGACTATAAAATGATACAACCACTGTGGAAAGCAGTATGTTTATTCCTTAAAAAATTGGAATTAGAAATTTGACCTAGCAATCCCATTACTAGGTATATATCCTAAAGAAGCAAGAGCCAGGACAAGAACAGATATATGCACACCCATGTTCATTACAGCACTATTTACAACAGCAGAAAGATGAAAACAACCTAAGTGCCCATCAACAGAAGAACAGATAAGCAAACTATGGTACATACACACAATGGAATACTATGCAACCCTAAAGAATAATGTAGAATCTGTAAAACACCACATAACATGGATGAACTTGGAGGACATTATGCTGAGTGAAATAAGTCAATCACAGAAGGACAAATATAATATTAGTTCATTATTGTAAAAAGTCAAGGAAAGTTTTGTGTGTGGAAGAGAACTTTCTTTGTTGGTTACCAGGGGTGGGAAGGGAGGGGAGAGAACACTGCAAAAAAAAAAAAAATGCGTTGACCCATGTCATTTTAGTTTTGTGTATTTCACTGTTCATAAATTATATTTCAATAAAATGTATTAAAAAAAGGAAAAAGTCCTTACAAGTGGACTAATAAGCAATACCATGTTAAATGGAAAAAAGATTGTAGTTGTCAAAGATTTAATTTTATTTGGATGCACAATCAATGCCCATGGAAGCAGCAGTCAAGAAATCAAAGCTTGCTTTGGATAAGTATGCTGCAAAGACCTCTTTAAACTGTTGAAAAGATATGATTTCGCCTGGAGGTTTAAGGTGTGCCTGACTCAAACCATGGTATTTTCAGTTGCCTCATATGTATCTGAAAGCTGGACAATGAATAAGGAAGACTGAAGAAGTGATACATTTGAATTATGGTATTTGCAAAGAATACTGAACATACCATGACTGGCAAAAGAACAAATCTTAATCGGACGAAGTACAGTCAGCATGATCCTTAGAAGCAAGGGTGGTGAGACTTTGTCTCAAGTACTTTGGACATGTTATCATGAGGGACAAGTCCCTGGAGAAGGACATTATGCTTGGTAAAGTGAAGGTCAGTGAAAAAGAGAAGGACACATAGATGGATTGACACAGTGGCTACAATAGTCTCAAACCTAGTAACAATTGTGAGGATGGCACAGGACCAGGCAGTGTTTAGTTCTGTTGTACATGGGGTCGCTATGGGTTGGAAATCACTTGCTAACACTTAAGAGCAACAACAACATGTCAAGATGTAAATGATTCTTCTCTGAAAGAATATTTTTATAACTAACCACAATCACACCAGTCAGTATGTAAACTATTTGAGAAGAATATGTGAAGTTTCCTCCTGAAACTGACTACAATAATGATATTTGACTACAGTTAGTTCATATCCTCTCTGCTTTCAGAAAGCATGTTGAGACATCTGCATATCACAGATTGTTAATGAATCTTTCCCCAATCCTGATGCCAAATTCCTCTTCCAACAGTCAAGTTTTCTCCAATTATTTTCCAACAAATTGATTAAGTATTGTGAAAAGATACTGTGATGACACACATCTTTCCTGATTCTAAATCACACAGTATTCCCTTGTTCTATCTTAACAATTGCCTCTTGGTCTATGTACAATTTCTGCATGAGCACATTACGTCATTCTGGTTCCCATTCTTCATAATATTATCCATAATTTGTTATGATCCACACAGTTTTTGGATAGTCAATAAAACACAGGTAAACATCTTTCTGGTATTCTCTGCTTTCAACCAAGATACATCTGATATCAGCAATGATATTCCCCATTCCAGGTCCTCTTCTGAATCTGGCTTGAATTTCTGGCAGTTCTTTGTCAATGTACTGCTGCAATCACTTTTGAATTATTTTCAGAAAAGTTTTACTTGCACACAATATTAATGATAGTATTCAATAATGTCTGCATTCTGTTGAATTACCTTTCTTTGGAATGGGCACAAATATGGATCTCTTCCAGTTGGTTTGCCAGGTAATTGTCTCCCAAATTTCTTGGCATAGACGAGTAAGCACTTTCAGCATCTGTTTGTTGTAATATCTCAATGGTGTTCCATCAATTCATGGAGGCTTGTTCTTCACCAGTGCCTTTAGTTCTGCTTGGATTCCATCCATCAATATCATAGGTTGTTGATCATATGCTACCTCCTGAAATGATTGAATGTCAACCAATTCCTGCTGGTATAGAGACTATGTGTATTTCTTCCATCTTCACTCAGTAATGTTATTGTTGTTAGGTGCTATAGAGTTGGCTCCTACTCATAGCAACCTGACGCATAACAGAACAAAATACTGCCTTGTCATGAACCATCCTCATAATCCTTGCTATGCTTGAGCCCATTGTTGTATACATTGTGTCAATCCATCTCATCCAGAGTCTTCCCATTTTTCTGATCCACTACTTTACCAATCATGAGATCCTTCTCCATTGACTGGTCCCTTGTGACAATATGACCAAAGTATATGAGAAAGTGTAGGCATTCTTGCACCTAAGGAGCATTCGAGATGCACTTCTTCTAGGACAGATTTGTTCATTTATCTGGCAGTCCATGTTATTTTCAGTATTCTTCACAAACACCACAATTTAAAGGCATCAATTCTTCACTCTTCCTTATTTATTACTCAGCTTTCACACACATATGAGGCAAATGAAAATACCATGTCTTGGGTCAGGTGCACCTTAGTCTTCAAAGCAACATCTTTGTTCTTTAATACTCTAAAGAGGTCTTTTGCAGCAGATTTGCACAGTGTACTATGTCGTCTGATTTCTTAACTACTGCTTCCATGGGCATTGATTGTGGATCCAAGTTAAATGAAATCCCTGACAACTTCAATCTTTTCTCCCTTTCTCATCATGCTGCCTATTGGTCCAGTTATGAAGATTTATTTTTATTTATGTTGAGGTGTAATCCATACTGAAGATTGTAGTCAGCTCCTGGCCTTGTTTTGACTTATGATACTGAGCTTCTACATCACCTCTTTTCATGGGTGTAGTCAATTTGAATCCTGTGTATTCCATCTGGTGAGGTCCACATGTATAGTTTTTTACATTGTTGAAGAAAGGTATTTGCAATGAATAAATTGGTCTTGCAAAATTCTACCATGTGATCTCCAGTGTCATTTCTATTACCAAGGCTATATTTTCCAACTACAGATACTTCTTCTTTGTTTCCACCTTTCACATTCCAATCACCAGTGATTGTCAGTGAATCTTGATTTCATGTTTGATCAATTTCAGACTACAGAGGTTAATAAACATCTTCAATTTCCTCATCTTTGGCTTTAGTGGTCAGTGACTGAATTTGAATAATAGTGGTTTTAACTGGTCTGCCTTGTAGGCCACTGGTATTTCAAATATCAGCAGGGTCACTCATGGTGGACAGATTTCAGCAGAGCTTCCATATTAAGACAGACTGGGGATAAGAATGGGGCCATAGACTTCTGAAAACGCTGGCTACTGAAGACCTTATGAATAGCATTGAAACACTTAGTAATAATTCTTCATGAATAACTTGCTGATTGTTGTCTGGTGGTTAGGGTAGAGGACAGCTATGCTAATAGTAAACAATAAGAAATACATATTTAAGCAAATTAAACATTACACTAAAAGAATATAGAGGGTACGTAGAAAAGGTTGTTGTTGTTAGGTACTGTTGAGTCATCTCTGACTCATAGTGACCCCATGCACAGCAGAACAAAACACTGCCCAGTCCTGTGCCAGCCTCATGATCCTTGCTATACCTGAGCGCATTGTTGCAGTCACTGTGTCAATCCATTTCGTTAAGGGCCTTTCCCTTTTTCATTGACTCTTCTCTTTACCCAGCAGGATATCCTTCTCCAGGGGATGGGTCCTTCTGACAACATGACTAAAGTAGGTGAGAGGAAATCTGGCCATTCTTGCTTCTAAGGAGCATTCCAGCTGCACTTTTTCAAGGACAGATTTGTTAGTCCTTTTAGCAGTCCATGGTACTCTTACCATTCTTCTCCAACACCACAACTCAAAAGCATCAACTCTTCTTTTGTCTTCCTTATGCATTTCCCAGCTCTCACTTGCATAAGAGGTGATTAAAAATAACATGGCTTGCGTTAGGCACACCTTAGTCTTCAAGGAGACATCTTTGCTTGTCAACACTTGAAAGAGGTCTTTTACAGCAGATTTGCCCAATGCAATACGTCGTCTGATATCTTGACTACTGCTTCCATTGGTGTTGATTGTAGAACCAAGTAATATGAAGTCCTTGACAACTTCAATCTTTTCTCCGTCCATCATGAAGATGTTTTTTGGACCAGTTGTGAGGATTTTTGTTTTCTTTATATTGAGGTGTAATCCATACTGCAGACTGTAGTCTTTAATCTTCATGAGTAAGTGCTTCAAGTCATCTTCACTTTCAGCAAGGAAAGTTGTGTCATCTGCATATCAGAGGTTGTTAATGAGTCTTCCTCCAATCCTGATGCTACATTCTTCTTCATATAATCCAGTTTCTCAGATTATTTGCTCAGCATACAAATTGAATAATTATGGTGAAAGGATACAACCCTGACACACTCCCTTCTTGGTTTTAAACCATGCAGTCAGTATTCCCTTGTTCTGTTTGAACAACAGCCTCCTGATCTATGTACAGGTTCATCATGAGTACAATCAAGCACTCTGGAATTTCCATTCTTCTCAATGTTATTCATAATTTGTTATGATCTGCACAATCTAATGCTTTTGCATAGTTAATAAAACACAAGTAAACATCTTTCTGGTATTCTTTGCTTTCATCTAAGATTCATGTGACATCAGCAATGATATCCCTTGTTCCACATCCTCTTCTGAATCCAGTTTGCATTTCTGGAAGCTCTCTGTCAATATACTGCTGCAACCAAGTTTGAAGGATCTTCAGTAAGATTTTACTTGCATGTTATATTAATGATATTGTTAGATAATTTCCACATTCTGTGGGATCAACTTTTTTGGAATGCATACAGATATGAATCTCTTCCAGTCAGTTGGCCAGGTAGCTGTCTTCCAAATATCTTAGCATAACCGAGTGAGTACCTCCAGCAGGGCATCCATTTGTTGAAACATCTCAAAGGGTAACCCATCAATTCTTGGAGTCTTGTTCTTTGCCAATTCCTTCAGTGCAGCCTCTATGTCTTCCTTCAAAACCATTGATTCTTGATCATATGCCAACTCCTGAAATGGATGAACATTGACCAATTCTTTTTGGTACAGTGACTCTGGGTATTCCTTCCATCTTCTTTTGATGTTTCCTGCATCATTCAATATTTTGCCCATAAATATTACAACTTGAGTCTTAAATTTTTCCTCATTTCTTTCAGCTTGAGAAATGCTGAGCATGTTCTTCCCTTTTGGTTTTCTAACTCCAGGTCATTTCATTTTGTTGTTGTTGTTATGTGCTGTTGAGTCGGACCCGACTCATAGCAACCCCTCCTTGGGTTTCCGAGGCAGTATCACTACGGAAGTAGATTTGGCTTTGTCTTCTCGAGCTATTCTTTGAAATCTGTTCAGCTTCTTTTATCTTGTCATTCTTCCATTTGCTTTAGCTACTTTCCATTCAAGGGCAAGTTTCAGAGTCTATTCTGACATCCATTTTGGTCTTTTCTTCCTTTCCCATCTTTTCAATGACCTTTGCTTTTTTCATGGATGATATACTTGATATTATTCCACAATTCCTCTGGTTTTCAGTCATTGGTGTCCAATGCATCAAATCTATTTTTTAGATGGTCTCTAAATTCAGGAGGGATATATTGGTCATGTTTTGGCTCTTGTAAACTTGTTTTAATTGCCTTCAACTTCAACTTGAATGTGCATATGATCAGTTGATGGTCTGATCCACAACCAGCTCCTGGCCTTGTTTAGACTGAAGATATTGAACTTCTCCATCACTTCTTGCCACAGATGTAGTCAATCTAATTCCTGTGCATTCTATCTGGTGAAGTCCATGTGTATAGCCATTGCTTATGTTGCTGAAAAATGGTATTTTCATTCATTAAGTCATTAGTCTTGTAAAATTCTACCATATGATCTCCAGGATTATTTCTATCACCAAGATCATATTTTCCAACTCCCAGTACCTCTTCTTTGTTTCCAACTTTTACATTCCAGTCACTAGTGATAATCAACACATCTGGATCGCATGTTCAGTCCATTTCAGACTGCAGAAGTTGGTAGAAATCTTCAATTTCCTCATCCTTGACTTTGGTGGTTGGTGCATAGATTTGAATAATAGGAGTATTAACTGGTCTTTCTTTAGGTGTATGGATATTATCCTATCACTGACAGCATTGTACTTCAGGAGAGATCTTGAAACAGTCTTTGTGATGATGAATGCCATGCTATTCCTCTTCAATTTTCACTCCCAGCATAGTAGATCATATGGTTGTCTGATTCAAAATGGCCAAAACCAGTCCATTTCAGCTCACTAATGCCTAGGATATTGTTCTTTATTCATTCCATTTCATTTCTGACAACTTCCAATTTTCCTAGATTCATACTTCGTGCAGTCCATGTTCCAATTATTAATGGATGTTTGCATCTGTTTCTACTGATTTGGAGTCATGCCATATCAGCCAGTGGAGGTCCTGAAAGCTTTACTCTATCCATATCATTAAGGTCAGGTCATCTCTACTCTGAGGAGTCAGTTGTACTTTGAGTACCTTCCAACCTGAGGGGCTCATCTTCCAGCACTATATTGGAAAATGTTTCAAGGTCTATTCATAAAGTTTTCTAGTAATATGTCAGATACTGTTTCACTGCTATTCATAAGGTTTTCTTCACTGGCCAGTTGTTTGAGAAGTGAATGGCCTCTTCCTTCTTCCAAGTCCATCTTAGCCCAGAAGCTCTGCTGAAACCTGTCCACCACGGGTAACACTGCTAGGATTGGATCTTACAACACTGGTGGCATAGCCTCCAGCCTCACAGTGACATGTAAGCCACCACAGGACGACAAAGTGACAGACAAAGGTTCGTCTCTCTTAGTTGTTCCTAACTGCTCTGTGCCTGCCTACGTTGGGCCCCGGCCTTAAAAATAGAGCCACCCTAAGTGAAAGCAGCCCCTAAACCCAGGGTAGGTAGGAAGTGTATTTTAAAAAAAGATTTGAACAAAAAGAAAAAAATAAAAAAAGTTTGAGTTAATTTTCTTTCTGTGTGTCTAATCATCTTTTAAGTTCTAATAATTCTACAAGTATTCCTCAGATCTGTCCCTTTATCCTCACTGCATGATCTAAATTTAAAGTTAAATAAGGAAAAGCAAAACAAACATATTGCCGTCCAGTCAGATCTGACACATAGCAACCTCTCCTTGGGTTTCTGTGGCCGTATCACTAAGGAAATAGATTTTCCAGCTTTCCTTCTCAGGAGCAGCTGGTGGGTGTCAACCATCAGCCTTCTGGTTAGTAGTCAAGTGCCTTAGGCACTATTTTAAGTTAAATAAGGAAAGCCTCCATTAATTGTAAGTGTGGGGCCAAAAGACACCTGGGGCAATAAACAAGTCTTAACTAGTTAAGACTAGAAAGATAAAACTGCCACCCCACTCATGCCAACCCTCTCACTTATATATATTTGTCAGTCATAAATTCTGAGCTGTTCCCAGCCAGATCCTGGAGGATGCGCAAAAACAACAACTCTACCCTCTATCCAAACCTGAACATTAAGACTCGTGTCAAGGAACCAAAAATCACCAGAACTACATCATTGGGGCTACACGAGCCCATTTCAGAAGCAACGGGTCTGTGGCCACTTCTGTTCTTAGCTATAACTCTACCCTTGCAAATAATGCATGGAACTTCCCTGAAAAGCTTTGAATATGTATAACTTCCTACTTCCCCCTATGCTTTAAAACTTCTGTCTCCTTATTTGCTGCAAATAATAAAAGAAATGCTGACAACTCTAATCTGCTTGCCTCTGAGTTATTCTTAACCAAAGTACAGCAACAGACCTCTTGTGTTCAGCAACAGCATTTTCTGGCACCCCACGTGCAACTCCCCTAAAGTTCTGGAGCCACGACCCATGATTGGGAGATTGAGACCTCTCCATTTGGTCTAGAATTATGAGCTCTCCCTCCACCTACTTGTGACTGGGAGGTTGACACCTCTCCATCTGGTAACCGGACATTCTACATTAGTGGGCAGGCCTGGTCCAATCTATGGAGAGAGACTGGAAATGGCAAATAGAACTCTTATTAGAACCAGATATTAGAAACTTAAAAGAGAATTTGCAGTAGGAAGAGTTGCTTGAATGGGAAGAAGAGCATACATCGTGAGCTGCAAACCTTTTGTTTGAAGCAGCAGCAAGGGAAAAGAATGGAGGATGCCCCAGAGGGAGCCCTAGGCTTCTATATTCCAGCTCTAGAAAATTTCTGTTCAAACACTGGCTATCATTATTCTCGAGAAAGCAATTACTGGTGGAACCGAAGGCTCTAAACTTCAGTCTGCATGGTACATTATACAAAAAAAAAAAAAAAAAAAAAACTAGGATCCTATAGAAAAAGAAATGGGAAACAATCTCAGCATCCCAGAGATCGATGCTTTCTTCTAGGGTGCTTTCTTCAAAGTTGGCAATTTTTCATATGACCACTGAAAAGGAAGAAGTTAGTCCTCTGCAACAGGGCCTGTCCTCAATACAATAAAGGAGATCAGGAAAAATGGCCTCCTTATGGGTCATTAATTATAACACCATCCACAAGTTCCCTTTTTGCTTTCAGAGTTGTAAGTTGTAGAGAAAGATTAGGGAAATTTTCTGAAGACCAGAGAGAGTTAAAGAAGAATTTGTGAAGCTATGTCTGAACTTTTGTCCCAATGGCAGGATATATTAGCTATCTTGTTAACTTATTCCACAAATGAAAAGAACAGAATAATGACTAGGACAAGAGAGCATGCTGATAGCACAGTTCCATTAAACCCAGGACATAAGATTATTAAACAGGGAACAAAATGGTCTGAGACAAAGATCCCCACTGGATCTTAATGAGCAGGCTGGACAGGACAAGATTAAAAATTATCTAAGTTGCATCGTTGTAGGAACGTTGAAATGTGTCCACTGGCCAGTAAACTACAACAAAATTAAGAAAATTACTCAGGAAGGAGGGGGAAAACCCCACTGCCTTCATGAGCAGACTAATAGAGGGCTATCAGGTTAAATACCAACATCAATCCTGTGACTCAACCTCTGCCCCACTTTTGGGCTCCACTTTATTGCTCAGCATGCACCAGATATTAGTAAGAACTTACAGAAATTAGAGGCTGGCCCTCAAGCCACTCTGTCCAGACTGGTTGAGGATGCTTTTAAGATTTTTAATAACAGAGATAAAGTAGAAGAAGAAAAGAAATATAAAAGGCTAGAGAAAAAGTCTCAATTGTTGGCCACTGTCTTATAAGGGCCACCTGGAGGTAACCCTCACTTGTCCTGAGCTAGACCACCATTGGTATGTGCTCAGCCCTCGAGGGCTCCTTCTAGGCAGCCAGCAAAGCTGGAGCCCTGGCAGTGTGTGTACTACAGGCAGGAAGGTCACTGGAAAAGGGAATGTCTAGATCAAGTCCAGGAGGTAGACAAATGTCAGGACAAGGCCCTAGAGACTAGCACAAGCTGCAAATACCACAGCAGTGGTATGAATGATGATAAGGACCAGGGAATTATCTGGCTCCTGTGGATAATCTCATCTACGTTTTTTTCTGTGGAACCTCGGGTTACACTCCACATGAAAAGTGAGAAATTTGAATTTTTACCTGATACAGGAGCCACTTACTCTGTCTTTAACAAACCTATAGGTAAACTTGCCAGGAGAGACTGTTATTATGGGAGTCTTGAGGGTGGCCGAAACAAAA
Organism: Orycteropus afer afer; assembly: GCF_000298275.1. Lineage (NCBI taxonomy): Eukaryota > Metazoa > Chordata > Mammalia > Tubulidentata > Orycteropodidae > Orycteropus > Orycteropus afer. The sequence continues at coordinate 3,863,925 of NW_006921800.1, read as the reverse complement.
AATTTACTTCTCCTCTGTTTGAGGAGTGAAATCAGAACCCGGACCCTATCTCACTATTTTCTATATGTACCTGAATGCCCAATTCCCTTACTAAGAAGGGATCTTTTAGCCAATTTAGAGTCTACTGTTTTCCTGTCTGGGGATCAAGCCAGGGCACAAGCCTTCTGGCGATGCTAGCTGCTACCCCAACAGTCAAGTTAAGCAAACAAATTTTTCCCAGCATATTTTGTCTCAAGTAACTCCTGAAGTCTGGAACATCACCCAACCTTGGAAAACTAAGAGTAACTCCGATGAGAATGGAGTTGACATGAGGGGCTGCATTACCTTATTGCAAAGAGTATCCACTGACTCCTAGAGTCCAAGCAGGTATGAAACCAGTACTAGAGAAGTTATTCAACAAAAGCTAATAAGGGCTTTTTTATCCCCATGCAATACCCCTATATGATCAGTGAGAAAAACCTAATGATGAATACACTTTCACAGGGTGGATAGAAGTATTCCCCCCCCAGGACTAAAAAGGCAGTAGGACTCTGTCACTGGTTGTTACAGGAGATTGTACCTAGATTTGGACTGCCTCAAACCTTGCAAAGTGATAATGACCCCACTTTTACTGATGAAATAACCCAAAGTTTGTCCCAGTCTCTTGTCCCAACTACAAGCTCCACTCAGCATGGAGATCCCAATTTTCTGTGAAGGTTGAAAGAACAAATCAAACCCTTGAGTAAAGTTGTGTTGAGAGAATCAGGAGTCATGGGTCAGTCTGTTGCCTGAAGCATTAACTAGAGTAAGAACAGCCTTTGAAGGGACTCTGGAGCTAAGTCCATTTGAATTGGTCTATGGAATGCCTTTTATAAAAACCGGTCACTTATCGGGTCAGGAGACCCAGCAAATGTTGAAATATGTTATCAGCCTGGGACAGGTACAATAGTCACTCCAAAACTATGGGAATCAGATAGTCCCTGAACCTTCTAGCAAATAATTACATAAGTTTCAACCTGGGGATTTAGTGCTCCTGAAGACCTGGAAAAAAGGAAGCACAGGAGAGTAACCGGCCAAGAAAAGGGCAGAGGTGTACTAAGTCCTACTAACAAACCCATTCTTCCCTCAGACTAGAAAGAGTTACTCCCTGGATTCACCATAACCAAGTTAAACCCTACCATCAATCTGAAGAATCTGAGAAACCATCAAGAAGTCAAAACTGTGAACCAACTGAGAGGCTCAAGTGGATGTTCATGAAGAAGGTGATATGGTTAGTTCTGGCAAGATGGCAGACTAGGCAGAAAGACTGCACAGACCCTCTTCAACAAAGAAAAGGGAAACCAATTAATACAGACACAGAAGATAATCTTGGACCCCTGAGCCTTGAAGGGAAGGATATAGAAGTGGACTAAACCCCAACTAGCAGAAGAATTTGCATGAAAATACCAAAAAAGGAGACATACAGAACTGCGGTCTGGCAGCGATTCTGAGCGATCCTGATGGCACAGACAGCTTGGAGATACCAAGTGGTGGTAGGACCTAAGAATTAAACTAAAAATCACCCTGCTAGTCAGGGACTGCACGGAGGACTGTGCATGGTGGCTGGGGAACAAACGGAGAAGGTGAAGAGAAAGGTGGGCTGAGCTGTGGACTTTTGCTGGTCCCGAGGGTACCGCCATTTTGAAGGTTTAAAAAGCAGGTGGACTATTTTGGATATTTAAAGAGAAAGCACTTTCACAGATTCCTGGGGCTTAAGAACACGTTCTGCTTTCCAGCAACCCCAAGGACACTTGGGACCTGCAAGACTGAAAAGGTACTACACTTGTCTTGTTACTCTTACACTCCACATCCGCTTGGTGAATGGAGGTGCAGCCATCCCCCACTCCCACCTACCTTCTGGGCCTACAGGAACTCCATCACAGTCTGTGTGCTCAGACAGAGCCTGGGTGCTCTGCCCTGTCATCCACAGATAATTTCTTTTTTCTCTTTTTCTATTTTTATTTTTTTCTTTTTCGCTTACTTTTTTTTGGTGATTAGTTTGCTTTTATTTGTCTGTTTTAAAACAGCTAATATTATTAATATTTTTGTCCTTTTTATTATTATTCTTAATCTTCCCCTACCAAGTCCTAGTTTTCAGCACTTTTTCTTTCCCTGTGCTTGGTTGAAATTTTTAAAAATTTTTTTTTTTTTTCTTTTCTCCCTTTCTTCTCATGATTAACACCATTCCTTGTTTTTCTTTTTGCATTTTTTCCATTTTTTCTTCATTTATTATTCTCCTTCCCTACTTTTTATTTTTTTTTTCCTTCTTAGTGCCCTGTCCCCAGATATTGCAGGTTTGCTTGTTTTTTTCCTCTTCTCTTTTTTTGGTTACTGTTCCTGTGTGATTACATGCGGTGTTTTTCATCCATGGGCTTTTAGTTTTTTGATGGGTATTCAATTGTAATTTGTGTCTAACTGAGTGAAAGACAACAACAGTCCTCATAAGACACAACTACACCCACACCTCCTGTGACTTCACTTACTGAACGAGAGTGACTTCCTACTTCTCCACCAACAGGCCAATGATAAAAAACCACCAAGAGCCTAAACCACCCTTA
>NW_006921800.1:3847556-3861249 GCF_000298275.1 Orycteropus afer afer | reverse complement strand
GGTGGGACTGTAAAATGGTACAACCATTGTGGAAAGCAGTATGGTGATTCCTTCAAAAGTTGGAATTATAAATACCATTTGACCCAGCCATTCCATTACTAGGTATATACCCTAAAGAAGTGAGAGGCATGACAAGAACAGATATATATATACACCCATGTTCATCGTAGCACTATTTACAATAGCCAAAAGATGGAAACAACCTAGGTGTCCATCAGCTGGGAAATGGATAACCAAACTATGGTACATACACACAGTGGAATACTATGCAAATGCTAAAGAATAATGTAGAATCTGTAAAACACCACATAACATGGATGAACTTGGAGGACATTATGCTGAGTGAAATAAGTCATTCACAAAAGGACAAATATTGTATTAGTCCATTATTGTAAATGTTAAGGAAAGTTTAATCTAAGAAGGAAATTTTCTTTGTTGGTTACTAGTGGTAGGAGGGGAGGGGAGGGAAGGCTGTTAGACAGATAGAGATAAGTATTGATTTGGGTGAAGAGAAGGGCAATGTACCAAATGTGACTGACCAATATGGCAGCATTGAGGATGAGAAAGATATAGAGAGGTACATGGGAGGTACAGACAACAAATATGAACCCTTTTGCACATACAGTATTGCATTGTCAGTGAAGGCAAATATAGGTATATGGATTGATAGATGGGTGGACAGGCTAAATGATTAGGTATGCCTATGAAATGGGGAATGTATCCAATAACATATGTAGGGTTGGAAAACAATGGTCCTATAAGTTTATGTGAATGATCAGAATTCCCAGGTGTACAGTAGAGCTGACAAGGGGCAAGGTTGTGGTCACTGCTTGGTCACGGCCAGCTACCCAGAAGGATTGAGTAGTTGAACATGCGGGCTTGGAACCATAGTCGCAGGGGACATCAAGCTTAAATGGCACAGCATACTATACAAAACATTGTTCCACCTCCTACTTCGGTGAGTAGCGACTGGGATCTTAAAAGCTAGCAAGCTTCCATCTAGGTGCAACGATGGGTCTCTCCTCGTCCATAGCAAAGAAGAATGAAGAAAACCAAAATTCAAGGAAACAATTAGTCCTAGCAACTGGTAAATCATCTGATCTGCAGCTTATACGACTATGAGACCAGAACTAGATGGTGCCCAGCTACCACTGTCATCCACTTGGAAGGGGATCTTTGTAGGAGATCCTTGATAGAGAGGGAGAACAATGTAGAACAACACTCAAAATCAGTTAAAAAAAAAAAAAAAAAAGGTGGGGACCAGGTTTGCTGGTCCAATGGAGCCTGGTGGAACCACTGAGACTATGGCCCCTACCTGCCCTTCAGGTCTGGAATTGAGCATATACCTGTGGTTTCCAGCCAAACACAACACAGGCATATGAGTTGAACATTTACCTCAAGTAGATACACTCCTTGGAGAGAACAATCATGGGAGAAAGAAAGGCTGCTTATATACAGGGAGACAGGTCAGGGGGCAGGAGTGTATGGAGGGATGGATACTGGGAAGAGGTAACTATGGAGAGAAAGTGGGAGGGGAGCCGTTGCATTGTGGTAAACTGTGGTCAATGACATGAGACAAAGTATATGTGAACTGCTGTATGGAAAGTGAATTTGCTCTGTAAATCTTCACCCAAATCACAATAATAATAATAATAATAATAAAGTTATATGGTTTTTACTTGCCTCCGTGGGTTTAAACCAAAAAACAAATCAAAATAACTGCTATTGAGTTGATTCCAACTCACAGTGACCCCTTTGGGTTTCCAAGGCTGTAAATCTTTACAGAAGCAAACTGCCTAATATTTATTATTTGCGGTATTTAGTGGGTTCAGACTGCCGAACTTCTGGTTAGGAGTCAAATGTCTTAATCACTGTATCACCAGAGTTCCTTTAGTGGGCATACTTGTCATAACGTTCTATGTTTTAATGTGCTAATACCTCCTTTCCAGAGGATGGAATCATTTTGACTGCAAATAAGTGGGGAATTATCACAATCCATGTTTTTTTTTTTTTTTAAATTTCAGTTAGTATCGCTCTCTTTATTGGGCCATCTCATGCCAGGTGGGTTGACAACAAGCTTTTGAAGCTCTTTTGTTCAGTAGCAATGGGAAGAAATGTATCAGAATGTTGGATATGTCATTCAAACCCCCCATTATTTGAGGATGTTAGAGTGCCTTGGGTGGCACCTTTAGCAGCACTAAATGACACACTACCTTTGACTATTAATGCTATTGTACCAAGTAGGAGGGTACAGCTTCACCTGTACCAGAGAAACTATATGCAATGCTTAAAATTTCCTTAACCTTGCACGCTACAGTAAAGCACGTTTTAGTTATCTTTAAATGTTCTGAGACTGAGGGAGGTATCTGTTTAAATGTTACAGGCTTTTCAGCAAAAGCCCTGCAAGTATCACAGGCTTACCTCACTAAACTAGGTGACTTGCCTGGCTGTAACTACTCCCTGCTCTCCATAAGTTAACTGTAGGGAATTTCTTATGTGCCCCTACTGTATATACCTGGCTATATGGAAATCCTCCCCTGCCTATAATCCTAAACCTAACTCCAATAGCCTCCCTGGAGGTCTGGGCACTCTCATGCTTAAACTCAGTTCTTGTGTCTGGAAAATGCATGTTGGGACACCTGATCCTTGATTCCCTTATCATCTTCCATACTATGGTCCCCATTACTAGGGGACAACAGAAAAGAGCCATTGGACTCATCCTAGATGGCATTAGAGCTACAATGGGTTTAATAGCCCTGGGGGAGGGGGCTTTACTTATCATAAAACTACTATAAAGAATCTGACTCAGACAACTGAGAACTTAGCAGTAACCACAGCCTATCTATAGAGGCTCAGTGAAGAAGCCTTGACTCCTTGGCTAAGGTGGTACTATACTATTGCCTTGTCCTGAATTACCTCTTGGCACAAGGAGGAGTTTGTGCTATGGCCAATACATCTTCCTGCACATGTATTTCTTCTAGAGAAGCATAAATTAACATATGGAAAGCATATAATCAAGCTAAGTGGTTACATAACTTCTCCAATTCTTGGCTTGTTAGTGGAAAGATCTGGAAAAGTATAAAAGCAGCCTTGCCCTCCATTACTTGGTTTCTAACTCTTCTAGGGCCCCTGGTAACTTCTATACTTTTGTTATTGTTCATCAATTTCATTGTCAAGTTTGTCTCTTCTAGTCTATAAAGCATCCACTTTCTGATGAATGTCACCCGAGAGTTTCAACCCATTCTTCGGGAGGAAGGGAATAGCCCTAGGCAAGCTACACCCCTGCCTTCACCTGAGGTCTATATAGGTTAGCAAAGGCAGTGTGAGATTTGCATGTCTTTAACAGGTTGGCCTCAATGCCCTTCTCCAGCAGGAAACAGCTTCAGAAGAAGAGACCTCCATCCTAAAACCACTCAAGAATGAGGAGTATGAATCTCTCAGGGGTGGAATGAAGCCAGTTAGATTAGGAAAGACTCCATTAATCATATGGATAGGGCCTACGGACACCTGGGGCAATAAACAAGTCTAAACTAGTCAGCTAGAAAAGAACACCCCCACCTCACTTCATGCCAACCCTCCTGCTTATGGATATTTTTCAGCCATAAATTCTGAACTATTCCCAGCCAGATCCAAGAGCATGCACAAGTAGAACAATTCTGCCCTCTAGTTGAACCCAGAACATTAAGATTCATGCCAAGGAACCAAAAATCATCAGAACTATGTCATTGGTGCTACACGAACTCATTTCAGAAGCAAGGGGTCTATAGGCTATAGTCTTGCAGTTTAGGAATAATGCATGACACTCCCCTGAAAACCACTGAATATATATAACTCCCCACTTCCCCAGAGGCTTTAAAATTTCCCACAATTGCTTTGTTCAGAGAGAAAGTGCTTTGAGAGTTATCTCCCTGTCTCCATATTTAGTGTTAATAATAAAAACTCTTACCTGCTTGCCTCTGAGTTATGCTTAACCAAAATACAAGCAGTGGACCCCTTGTGTTCAACAACAAATCTAAGGCTATATCATTTTGAATAATCTCAGTAACAGTTGTCCTGCTTCTGGTCTCCAGCCTTTCAATCCATCTTCTATACCTGTTGCCAGAGTTATCTTTTTTTTTTTTTTAAAGAAAATGAAAGCTGCTCATGTTATTTCCCTTCTTAAAATCTTTAAGATGACATTTAAACCACTTAACTTAGTCTGCAGGACTTTCCACAGTCTTGTTTCTACCTAGCCTCTGGTCTCCTCTTCCACATCCTCCTTTTTTTCCAACAATGAGAACTGCCATCTCACACCTTTGTGTTTTGCAGATGCTATTCCTTCTGTATCAAACACTCCTTTCCCCACTTTTCTACAGGGCTAAGCCCAATTCACCACCTATCTGTCACTGGGAGCTTGTGTGTTGCTATGATACTGTACAGGTTTCAGTGGTGCTTCCAGACTCAGACAGACTAGGAAGAAAGGCCTGGCAAACTACTTCTGAAAATCAGTAAGTGAAAAACCTGTGAATCACAAGGGTTTTAGACGTAGATCAGTCTGCATCTAATCAAGGTACTAGCACAGAACTGGGCAGTGTTCCATTTGTTTGTGTATGTGGTTGCTTGAAACAACAAATGCAAATTATCTTTCATACTTCAGCTCAAGTACTACTTCCTCCAGGAAACATTTCTTAATAGAACATCTCACTGTGCTCTAATTTGTTTATTTGCCCACCTTGTTTGCTAAATAAAGCAGGTCTATTTATGTTTTTTCATCTCTGTACTTGCCGTGTTTGTCATGGTCTGTGGCTTGAATCCTTACCATTCATTGAAAGAAAGATCAGAAAGAAAATATACAACCAACTATAAGAGTTTGTGCAAAGGCAATAATTCAAGGTCCAAACAATCTTTACGTTTCTTAAGACAGGGAATTTGCCACGTATTCTGAATAACCATCCAAGTATTAACTTTTCAGTCACAGAACTATTTTAATACTTATAGTGCCTAAGGTATTTGACTACTAACCAGAAGATTGGCAATTCAAACCCACCAGCCACTCCAGGAAGGAAGGTTGGGCAATCTACTTCTATCGTGCTACCACCTCAGAAACCTGAGGAGGGGTCTCTATGAGTTGGATCCGACTTGATGGCAAGTGAGTTTGTCTTTTTTCAGTTGAGATAGGAAAAAAAATTATGAAGGTAATAGACAAAAATGAAAAAGAGTGTCATAACCTTATTACACCTGGTAGAGATGTAAACACAATACTGGAAAACTCAAAGAAAAATAGCAAATTGCAATGCTTGTCTCCAGCTTAATCTAGAACTTGTTCAAATGCAGACTAGTGTAGTCTAGCAGACATAGCTCATGCTTGGAAGTCAGCCAGCCCTGGGCTTGAATCCTGACTAATGTTAGGTGGTTGTGTCATCATGAAAGTTATATATTTAATCTCATTTAGCCTAAGTTTTCTTATCTGCAAAATAGAGTAAGTAACACCTACATTGTAGGGTTGTTGGAAACATTAGAGATAATGTATGTAAAGTTCTTGGCATAAAAGCTTTATCTTAAAATGACTATAAATATCTGGAGGTGAAAGATTGTCCAATGAAAAGTATTTATAGAATTTCTCGAAGTTGAGTATGTGGCTGGAATTTGATCTGAGAAATAGAAAATAAACATATACTAAAGCAGCACATAGCTGTTTATTAGGACATAACCAATCTTCTGACAAGTTCTTTGCAAATCTCCAGCCATTCTTTAAAGATTCTAATTTGAATAACCATCAACCAGTTGCTGAACCAATGGAATTTTCTCTGCAGGTGCCTAAAAGACTATTCCATACAAAAATGAGAAAATGGTTTTGAAATAAAACTCCTAGAGCATAACTCATGCCTAGTAAGTATTTGAAAGTTAAGAAAAGATAACCTGATGTTGGAGCCTCCATGAATATGTAAAGCAAGATGTGATTTATGGGGCAAGATGGAAGGAAAGGGATTTTGAAAAGAAATGGGAGAGCTGCCAGTGAAGACTACATCTTTGGGCCTGTTTCAGGCTGGTCTCTAGACCACAGTATGATCTCAGGGACAGATGATTTTAAGGAAGACTCTCTCCCAGGGCACCTGCTCATGAAAAGGAGTAGGGTTCTGAGGTTGGTTTATGGGGCTAGGAGATTAGGGTTAGACAACCTAGTGGTTGTGTTGTTCTTAACTCGTCACAAAATCACACAGCCATATTGCAAAACCTGTTGGTATCTCATGAAAGAATGACCAAAAAAAAAAAAACCCACACCAAACCCATTGCCACTGAGTTGATTCCAACTCATAGCACTTTATAGGGTAGAGTAGAATGCTTCATTAGCTTTCAAAGGTTATACATCTTTAAAGAAGCAGACTGCCACATCTTTCTCCCATTGGGCAAGTGGTGGGTTTGAACCACTGAACCTTTTTTTTTTTTTTTAAATTGTGATTTGGGTGAAGATTTACAGAGAAAATTCACTTTCCATACAGCAGTTCACATATACTTTGTCTTGTGTCATTGACCACAGTTTACCATAGTGCAACAGCTCCCCTCCCACTTCCTCCCCATAGTTACCTCTTCCCAGTGTCCATCCCTCCATACATTCCTGCCCCCTGAGCTGTCTCCCTGTGCATAAACAGCCCTTCTTTCTCCCATGATTGTTCTCTCCAAAGAATGTATCTACTTGAGGTAAATGTTCAACTCATATGCCTGTATTTTGTTTGGCAGAAACCACAGGTGTGAACCACTGAACTTTTGGTTAGCAACTGCGTTAACCACTGTGCTACCTTTGCTGCTAACAGGAAACTCATGGAGATTTAATATAATGTTTCCCAAACTTGCCTTTTTATACTAATCACCAGGGGCTTCTTAGAGTCCAGCCCCTTCACTAGAAGCAAGGAGCTCTGGAGGCACAGTGCCTAAGGCATTTGACTGCTAACCAGAAGGTTGGCGATTCAAACCCACCAGCCACTCCATGGAAGGAAGACAGGGTAATCTACTTCTGTAAAGATTTACTGCCTCAGAAACCAAATGGGGGTCGCTATGACTCAGAATTAATGGCAACGGGTTTCTTTTGGTTTGATCATTGGAAGCTGTGAGTAAATAAGTCTGGAATGAGGCCTAAGACTTTGTGGTTTTTTTTTTTAAATAACCTCCTCCTAGTTGATTCTTCTCTCACCGAGCATGTTAAACATTGATCTAGTCCAGTGATTCTCAAAGTTGTTTACCAAAAACCAGCAGCAGCATCCCCAGGGAACTTGTTAGAATTGCAAATTATTGAGCCCTACTCCAGACCTACTGAATCAGAAACTGCAGGTAGAACACAACCATTTATTTTAGCCCTTCAGGTGTTTCTCATGCACACTAAATTTTGAGAAGCACCTTTGGCAAATGTGGCCCAGTAAGCTATAAGAAGTATAGCCGCACATTAGAACGTTCTCCTAGGCCAAATTCTCTGATGCCTAGGAAAAACAGGACTTAAATCCAGGTCCTGACTGCTAGTCCTCTGCTCCTCTCCTGACATGAGAACTTCATTTTCTATTTTCTAAGGAGCAGTTTTATTTTGTGGATCCAATTTTAAGTTCTCAACTTATCAAGGCTACTCCCTTCCTATTTTTCCTGACAGCAAAGGCACTCAGTTCTTTATTATCTTGCTTGAAATCCTCCTATAACTTAGCTCCCACCTTAAAGGCATTTGTTAATTGCTCAGTTGGCCAGGGCTCTGACTATTTATCTCTGAGGCTCACATTCCTGTCAAACTGTTTTTCAGATATTAGTGTGTACCCAGAAAGTTGCTACAAGGTTATTTTAAAAGGAAGGGCTAAGCAGATCACAAACTGTCTCATTCTCTTTAGCAAGGCTGACTTTTTTCACCTTTGGGAAACCCAAAGCCAGACATAAAGGTATTGTCCATTTTTAAATGGCTGTCATTTTGAAGGCTGACTCCTGAGATCACTGCTAATATGCCAATATTCATGTTTAGTGTGCAGTGGCAGAAATGAAAAAAGAATCACTAATCAGTCAACGAGACTATTGGCTGGTATACTTCAGTGAAGAAGGGTTGGTTGATTTAGGGAGGAAGTTAAATCTAAATTTCAAAAAAATAAGACCCAACATGATGGTGCTTCTTGGATTTCATAGATTTAGGGATTGAATTGGTTATAATTAGGAAAGAGAATTCAAAAGTGGTCATATTTCTGACCCTGAATATCAGAAGTTTTTCCTATAAAATGAACAATAAGAACTTCGTAAATTGAGTAGTGGGAAAAGATATTTGTATTGCTTGTATCAGATTTCAAATGATCAAATGAGACTAAAGTCAAATTGCTGTACTTATGTGAAGAGGATGAGAGATTGTAGGAATCCTGTATTTATTTTATCAATTCAGATTAATTTCATTGCTTTAAAATAGATTTCTTTTCTGGTCATTTCCAGATCAGAGGAATATATTCAAAATAGAATTTTGAAGGTAAAACAGTTATCACCCATTTAAAAGAGGATAATTAGGGTACACCTAACCCTTTAAACAAGGTGTATTTAAACAGGTGTACAGCACTATTACTGAGTTTAGAGGGTAATGATGGTCTAGTTCTTGTCTTCTTGAGTCAGACTGGTTTATTTGGGAAACTTTTTATTTACAATTCTGTGCCTGTATACAGACAAATCTTCAGAAAGCATTAACAAGCAGTTAAACCTCTTTTATTGTTGACAAATAAAAGTCTCATCTCAGCTTCAGGGTCAAATGTCTTTTCTAGTCTCTGTGATTTTAAAGCCTAACCCTTGGCACCAATTCACAGCAGTCCTTTGGAGGCCTCTAAACACTACTCATGATCACAAGAACATTTCTCAGTACTTGTTTTTAATGCACATATTCTGACTCTGACGCTGACTTTTGGATTGTGCCAGTAAAATTCTTTTGACTGTACTTTTTCATTTCATCACTCCTATTTATGTACACGCCCCCTTTTATGAGAAAGGGAAAAATAGTGGTGGAAAAGACCAGTACTTATATTTCTGGGAAGTGATGCAACTGTTTTTGGAAAAATAAATGAAACTTTCAGCATATTTCTTGAGTTCTTTTTATATCGACATGTCTTGCTATGTTTTCTCAGTCATAGTAGGAGATTTTTCCCAACACTCAGCTGTTACGAATTTGATACACAGAAGAACACACTATTCTCTTAAAATGGCTCCCCAGTAAAACCCAGTTCCAAACACCAAACCAGTCGCTGTTGAGTTGATTCTGATTCATAGGGACCCTATATTTGTCACAGTAGAATTGTGCTCGATAGGGTTTTCAGTGGCTTGTCTCTCAGAAGTAAATCACCAGGCCTTTATTCTGAGGTGTCTCTAATTGGATCCAAACGGCCAAGTTTTCAGTAAGTAGCCAAGTTTTTAACTTTTTTGCACCACACAGGTACTTCAAAACCCAATCATGATGCCTATAATTACTCATGGTATCTCTCTACACATTAATTATAGTAAAAAATAGAGGGTACTGCACTAGTGGGAACTCTGGTAGCATAGTGCCTTAGGCACTTCACTGCTAACCAGAAGGCTGGCAGTTCAAAACCACCAGCCACTTCTCGGAAGTAAGATTGGGCAATCTACTTCCGTAGTGATACAGTCTCGGAAACCCAAGGAGGGGTCGCTGTGAGTCGGGTCCAACTTGACGGCACATAACAACAACAACTGCACTAGTATGACCAAATTAACACTCACCATGTCCTTTAATAATTTTTAATCACCTCATACACATGCAAAGCTGGAAAATGAATAAGGAAGATAGAAGAAGAATTTATGCCTTTGAATTACAGTGTTGATGAAGAATATTGAATATACCAGCTAGAAGAATGAACAGATCTGTCATGGAAGAAGTACAGCCACAATGCTCCTTAGAAGCCAAATTGCAAGACTTTGTCTTATGCCCTTTGGACATGTTATTAGGAGGGACTAGTCCCTGAAGAAGGACACAATGCCACATCTTTCTCCTTCAGAGTGACTGGTGTGTTTTAACCTTTTGGTTAGCAGCAGAGTGCTTAACCACTGTGCCATTAAGCTTCCTTGGGTCCATTGGATACGCTGTCAATCTATCATGATACTTTTTCCAATGGACTCTAGACAGATTTATATTAATTTTCTTTAAAGATTATCCCAGAAGACATATCCAGTTTAGTAAAACAAACATGATGGACGAATTTTCTTTGTAATTATGGGATCAGATGAAAGGTATCCCATTTCCCACCTTCACCCAAAGCCTTACAATACTGTTAGATCTTTTGTCTTTAACTCAAGTCTGACCCCTATTTTTTTTCTGAAAGCAGTTAGAGTCAGAGAGTGGTAAGAAGGTAAAGAAAGTATACCACACAAAGGGCATTGGAAAGGTATGCTCTGGAGTAGGTAGAGCCTAGTGGGGAGATAAGATGAGAAAAGAGGGAATGAACCACAGTATCTGCAGTCTTTCAGATTCAGCCCTGCCTACATGGACATTTCCTTTTAGATTTGCAGTCTACTTACCATTTGTGGTGGTTGTTAGCAGCTGACATTTTAGCCTCCAACTCAAAGACCCCGTGCACAGTAGAATTAACTGTGGCCTGGTCCTGCAGTGTTCCCATGATCAGTTGCAGACCAGAGCATTATGATCCATACTATTTTCATTGGTTGATTTTTAGAAGTAGCTTCCTCAGCCTTTCTTCCTATTCACCATTACCCCTCACAAAAAGAGCTGTGGTCATAGATCATTATCTATAGTTTGGCATCCTTTGTTGTTGTTGTTGTTGTGTGCCGTCGAGTCGGCCCCGACTCATAGCGACCCCTCCTTGGGTTTCCGAGGCAGTATCACTATGGAAGTAGGATTGCCCAACCTTCCTTCCGAGGAGTGGCTGGTGGGTTTGAACCGCCAGCCTTCTGGTTAGCAGTCAAGTGCTTTAGCCACTATGCATCCTCTAGGTACTTTATATATGTCCTTATTAAAATGTTATAACAAACATATGTTATTTCTCTTTTACCGCTGATAAAATGGAAACTCAGAGTAAGGTACAAAGACGGTATTAAAACCAGATCCCTCCTCACTTCCTGCTGTGTGCACTGTCTGCCATAATTTCCTAACTTGGAAATAGATCTTTTCAAGGCATAAAATCACCATGAATGTAAAGAACATTACACCAGTCAGAAGACTAGGTCATACATCATCATCAACATCATGATCAACAACAACAAAATCCAAAATCTTAGTTTCATTAAACAACAAAAGATATTTTTCACTTACATTACATGTCTGGTGAGGTCCAGTGCGGACATCACACTTATTCAGCCTAAAGAAGGCTTCAAGCATTCCTAGACCCTGCAGCAGGCATAAGGAGAGAACCATATATCAGTTTGTAAATACCTCCAGAATAAGTAAATACCTCCAGAATAAGTAATATGCCTTGTGAACTTGAGGAGGTTGAGGATATATACTACCACGTGCTGAGAAAGAGGAGAAATGGAAATACTGGTGAGCAGCACTTACATATAGACCAGAACCTCAATAGTAAAGATAGAATAAAACTTAACTGCAGAAGTACTTTGTTTAAAAAGAGAAGTTCTTTAGACGCTCAGCTTGTGACTCCAACCCTGCTTATCTTAAGCCTTTTCCATGTGTTTCTTGGGGAATGGGAGATTATCAGCAACCAGGTTGATTTTATAAATGGACAGATCAAAAACCAAACTCATTGCCATTGAGTCAATTCTAGCTCATAGCGACCCCCTTTGAGTTTCCAAGGTGGTAAATCTTTATGGAAGTAGATTGCCCAGTCTTCCTTCCACAGAGTGGGTGGTGGGTTTGAACCACCATCCTTCTGGTCAGTAGTCAAATGCCTTAGGCACTATGCCACCAGATAGAGGCACATTTTTAGCAAAGCAGAAAAAAACAGGTTAATCATTTGAATTACTTAATGTGTTAGTGAAAAGCCCAATTTAGACTTATGGTAAGAAAAACATATGGTTCAGAATTCCTGCAGACAATTGCTTTAGCTGATGGAAAATTTTCTTTGTACATGGTGCTAATTCAGCTCATATCTGGAAGAAATGCAAGTGTATTCTGACTTTTTGTGCACAAGAACTATATCTGGAGCACATGTGGAACTTGGTACTCCTCAGAGAAATGAGGTTATAGATTTGTGATCCAAAAAGCTTCTCAAGCTGGGAAACATATTCTAATTTAAAATCATTAAACTGGCAAAAACTTCCTCGTTTGGACTAAAACCTATATTGAGCTTGGATTAATAAACTTTAAGAGTGTGATGTAGTGGAAAGTGTTTTAAGGAAGATAGGACTCATAACCACATTGTGAAGCTACTTTTTGTAAGACTTTAGTTAATTTCTTAATTTTGCAGTCTATTCTTCAATTGTAATGTGGAGATTTTATTATGTAAATGTGGCAAGTACTGTTGATTCTATATCTAAAATACATCTTGCTACTGTTTATTTCTCTTCATCTTCAGTACTCCATCTGATTCAGACGTTTATCTCTCAGCTAGTCCACTGTCAAGCACCTTCTAATGGTTTTACCACTTTTGCTCTTACCTGCACACAACACAACAGCTGCTAATCCATTCATTGCAACACAGGCATGGGAATCTTTCCTATCTCAGTACCTTTGCTCACGAAGTTCCACTCTTTTCCTTATTTTCTGCATGGAGAGCTCTATTTCTTCTTTTGAAAATCAGCTTAAATACTTTCCAAAAGCAGTATTTCTTGTTTTCCTGTGTGTAGTAGTCCCATGTATTACTTGCCACATCAGCTCCTATTTGTTTTCCTCATGGTCTTAACCTAAATTGTAATTTGTTTTTGTTTGTCTGTTTACTTCTTTGCTTGTTATCAGTACTAGGATATGAGTCCTACTAGGGAGCTCTGGTAGCATAGTGGCTAAGACACTTGCCTGCTAACCAGATGGCTGGCGGTTCAAACCCACCAGCCCTACTTCCGTAGTGATACTGCCTCGGAAACCCAAGGAGGGGTCGCTATGAGTCGGGTTTGACTCGATGGCACATAACAACAACAACAGGACAGAAAAAGGGTCATTTTTTTCCATCCTTGTACCTACCAAGCCAAAAGCCTGGCACATTGTCGATGCTAAAGAGTATTTGTGTGATGAGTAAAGTGGTTTCTGTGAAGAGTAAGTGATATAATTATGGGTAGCTTTAAGTACTAAGGTGGTGCTCTGTGAGCGTTGGTATTCTTCCCACTCACTCCCCTTTTTTTTAACCAGTGCAGCCCAACCAATCTCCACTTCTTCTAGCCTGCACATTTTCCACTGAACATATACTAGTGTTATCTTAGTTTATAAGTTTATACAAATATCACAAGTGGATGCCTTTAAAAGCAGAAAATTATTTTCTCACAGTTCAGGAGGTTAGCAGCATGAATTCAGAGCACCAGTTGTAGGGGAGGCCTTTGTCTCTGGGGAAAGATCCTTGTTTCAGCTTTTGTACCCGTGGCATTTCTCAGTTCCTTAGCGATCTTCATGTGGCATCTTCCCCTTATTTGCATTTGCTCCTGTGTCTAATCTGCTTGTTTTTAACTCAAAAGAGATTAGGTGTAAAACACACCCTGCACTGATAGGACTTTGTTAACATAAGAAATAAAATCCTATTTCCAACTAGGATTACATCCACAAGCATAGGGATTAGAATTCCAATACATATTTTTGGGAAACACAATT
>NW_006921800.1:3837770-3847361 GCF_000298275.1 Orycteropus afer afer | reverse complement strand
CCGTAGTGATACTGCCTCGGAAACCCAAGGAGGGGTCGCTATGAGTCGGGGCCGACTCGACAGCACATAACAACAACAACAACAACAACATGGTAACAAAACCTTTCCTATGTCAAATTTGGAGCTTGTCATCAGTTGATAAACAATTATTTCATAATGTCTCTTTCTATCGATAATGCAGTAGATCCAAGCTTGTTTTAAATAGTGGTGGTGTAAAATTATTTAAATATTTTATTGTACTTTTCCCTTGTTATTTAAAAATGAGTGATTTTTTTTTTTTTTATTCCTGCTTTCTCCACAACTGACATAAAGCCATAATGAACTAGTATAAAATATTTTAAAAAAGATGTTGGACCATATTTTCAATTTTTATTAATATTTTTACTTTCAAAGCACTAAAAATAATTCAGTGTTTACAGTTAACCAAATGGAATGGAACCCTGTGCAATCATTAAGGAGGTTGGCTCCTCTGCGGCCAGGAAGCCCACCTGCAGAAATTGCCTTGGATTTAGTAGAGTTGTTCCTTGATTCTGAGACTTATTGTACGCCTGTTCATGCTTGCACCTCTATCTTCAGGAAACTGAACTATTCTTTTTTCTTTTCCCTTCTGAGTGGAAAATTAAAAATAATAACAATAATAAAAATGCATGCAGAAACTAGGATCAGAAGTCCAGATAATAATTGAAACAAAGGTAAAAATAATCTAGTATGCACTGGATAATTAATATTTAGCTTAAATTGGACACTAATTAATAATTTGTTAAATCATAAAGAAAAAGCATAAATTTAAATAATCACATGAAATGCTGGAATATACTATCAAAGCTACATTATATAGAAAAGTTGAGACATAATTATGACTTTATATTACTGTTAGGTCTCTAAGGAAGAGAATGCCACTCTAAATTTATAATCTTTTATTTTTAGTTTTTATAAATTATTTTATTCTTTCTAAAATATGTGATCTTTTGTGCATTTGATGTCCTTTTTTAAACTAATTTTGTATGAAAGCAGTGGATTACCAGTGCAGCGTGTTCATTTCCTCTCTGACTGGTAGGCAAACTCACTCCTTCAGTTTACAGATGAGGTCCTTGTGTCCCAGAAAGATGAAAGGATTAGTACTGCAGGCCCACTCCAATGCCTCCTGATCAGTTATCTGAATTATTTTAGAGTCTAGGTCTCCAGGGACATGGGCAAGTTTTTATTTTAAAGGAACCTTGTGTAGTTCTGCAATAAACCTCATCTATTAATGGTGTTCAATTTGAGGTGGGAAATACTGACCAGTGGACAGCCAGCAGTTCCAGATGAATAAGAAAGACCTCCAAGGTGTCTTTTATTTTGTTTTCCTTTTGGTTAGTTAGTCTCTTTATGTGTGATTTTTGGAATTGGCCCCTGACTCATGGTGACCCCATGAATTACAGTGTAGAACTGTCCCACTGGGTTTTCCTAGCTTTAATCTTTATGGAAGGAAATGCCAGGTCTTTTCTTCCACAAAGCCACTGGATGGATTCAAGCTGCCAACCTTTCAGTTAGCAGCTGATTGCAAACTATTTGTACTACCCAGGCTCCTCTTATATGTGATTGTTGTTGTTGTTGTTATGTGCCATCGAGTTGGCCCCGACTCGTAGCGACCCCTTCTTGGGTTGCCGAGGCAGTATCACTATGGAAGTAGATTGCCCAGTCTTCTTCCGAGGAGTAGCTGGTGGGTTTGAACCGCCAGCCTTCTGGTTAGCAATCAAGTGCCTTAGGTACTATGCTACCAGAGCTCCTAATACTTATATGTGATAGAGTGTTTATTTCAGTAGGTATTTTTCCTGCAAAATGAATGAAGGTTGGCCATTGATTCCCACATCCTCGACCTTCTAAAGCAACTCTGCTGCTATGAATCAAGTCCAGAAGAATTTTGCTGACCCTCCTACATGCCTGCCCTCACTCCTTAACTCCTGCCAGTTTGTGCTGGAATTTGCCTCTGTATTTTGACACTTATATTCACTCTTCAGATTTGGTTTGTCTTGTAGTCTCTGACCTTGGCCATGTTCTTGAAGTTGCTCTGGTTTGCAAAATGGGTTTTGATATTCTGCCAATAGTCCTTAGCATATGATCCCCAACAAACCTATCTCTGTTTTTCCTTCACTATCTTAAATTCAATTACCATCTGCATAAATTCTCCCTGACCTCCTGGACCTATTTTAGCAATGTGCTGTCCAAAACTCTAGCTATCTGTGATTATTTAAATTTAAATTAACTAAAATGAAGAACTAAGTCCATCATTGCACTAGCCACATTTAAAATTCTCAATAGACACATGCCATTAGTGACTACAGTACTGGACAGCACAGAAAGCTATATTGGGTAGTGCTGCTCTCAAGTGTCCAGGTGTTCACCTATCTTTGCCACCAGTGTCTCTATAGATAAAAACCCAACCAAAATCTGAACATCCCAGATTGAAATGCATCAATGTCCACAGAACTCTTTAGCAAGCTAGATCCCAGTACAAATGTCCTTGACATTTTTCTCTCTTCAGTTATTGATGCATATCATTGCTCTATCAACTCCTTCACAAGGCTTAGAAAATCCAGATGACCCTTAACATTTCTCTAATTTCACCATTCCTCTTTCTCTCGAACTACACACTTCTCAACTACTTTAAATTTCTTGACTCTAATTTTAAACTCACTATTCTTTTGTTCTGGAATTCTTATCCTTTCAAACTCAGTGTCTGAAGTATTCTCTATTATTGTGAACTCTATAAGAAGAAAAATAATTTTCCCCAATATCCCGACTCTTAGTGACCCCTCATTGGGTTTCTGAGGCAGTATCACTACAGAAGTAGATTGCCCAATCTTCCTTTTGAGGAGTGGTTGATGGATTTGAACTGCCAGCCTTCTGGTTAGCAGTCAAGTGCATTAGGTACTATGCTACCAGTACTCCTCTAAAGTCATTCATTATATTTTACACTTTTTCAATGACTTTATTACTTTTATGTAAAGAGCTTTAATAAATTTTAGAATGCTGGTGGTTCAAACCCACCAGCCACTCCTTGGAAGGAAGGTTGGGCAATCTACTTCCATAGAGATACTGCCTCAGAAACCCAAGGAGGGTTCGCTATGAGTTGGGGCCGACTCGACGGCACATAACAACAACAAACTTTATGTGATTACTATGCCTTAAAAAAGCTAGAGATGTGGGGGTGTTTTAATGTAGCTTGACTACTAATGTAATTCAACATCAGAATGAAATTTAGGCCATAGGGAGAATGTGAAACTGTTTTTTGTAAATAAAAAATGATGAAAGACCAAATTTCTTAAGGGAGAAGACCTTAACTCTAGGGACTTAGACTTTCCAAGAGTTTTGTAAGAAACAAAACTTCTGTATTTTTATCTGTGGACATGCTTGTGTGTGTGAGAGCATGTGTGCATGCATGTGTGTGCCCAGCTTCCATCCACCCACTAAGAACTCTGCTCCCCAACTCTTCACCCAATACATGGAGGGATTATAGAAGAGCTCTGTGGGTAAGGTGCAAACTGCATTTGAAATTTATTCAAATATTTAGCTCTAAGAAAATGTTTTAATACTAGCTAGTGCCTTGGGCAACCTCCTTCCGTAGCGATACTGCCTCAGAAACCCAACAAGGGATCACTATGAGTCAAATCAACTATGACAATGAGTTTGGCTTGGTTTTGGTGAGCTAGTGCCTTTGGAAAGGCAGGTTCCATTTCATTTATTTGTTCTTTTATTGTATCTATCTAGAGAGAACATGTGAAAAGAGTACCCACTCGCAGCAAGAGTAAGATTGTCAGGAGCAGCATATCTCCCTGCTGGGCTGTAGTCCCTTCTTTACTGCTGCATTTGACTCTTTTCTGGGTCATATTTGGAGCATTTGGAGAGACCAAACAGAGTTGTGACCAGGGATGCCAAAGACTTGGGGGTGACCCTATCAATGATACTTCTTAGAACAGGAATAATATCTTAGACTAACATTTTTGAAGGAGCTCTGGTAGCATAGTGCCTAAGGCACTTGACTGCTAACCAGAAGGCTGGTGGTTCAAACCACCAGCCACTCCTCGGATGGAAGGCTGGGCAATCTACTTCCGTAGTGATACTGCCTCGGAAACCCAAGGAGGGGTCACTATGAGTTGGGCCCAACCCGATGGCACATAACAACAACAACAACATATTTGAATATGTATCAAACACACTCTGGAACCTCACCTACATAACATTTGCATAGTCTCCCTGGTCTCCTGGTATCACTCCATTTTGAGGGTGCAGAGATTAAGGATAAAGATCTCTGCAGGAAATGCATTTACTTTGAGACAAAACATATGAGAACTTTCTTTTTTATTCAAAATCTGAGAATTGAACCTGATGCCTGTATTTCAAATCCATAAGAAAATGAAAAGAAAACTCACTAGATTTATAATATACTTATAGGTACAGTGTCATCCTGAAAATATAGTAACTATGACAAATTTTCACAGACTCCACTCAACAAATCCCAGTTTGATCAAGATTCACCCTAATTCTCAGGCACTTGAACCAAGAACTCAAAACTTTAATTAAGCCAAGGATATAGACCACTTGAGAAATTATTCATGATTCAGATTGAATTCCTCTGATCATTTATTTTCCTTAGTTCAGAAAGACTTTCTTCAGTAAAACATCCTTATGTGTTCCTGTGTAATTAAAGTATATCTTGTACAAGAAATGAAGAACAGGAAAGGATAATCAGATATACTTGCTAAACTAATTGCATATAGAATTATGCACGAGTCTCCCATCCAGTGATTAGATTATGTCTTTCCATTTCTTTTAAACATCACGAAATGACCACATTTTCAGATTTATGGCAACAAGTGAAGCTCAAAGATTTGTGTTTTGCAGAGAGTATTGACATTTTTGACAAGAGTTATTGGATCCCCCAGGCAGTAAAGCATGATGCAGGAGCTTTCTGAAAGCATTGCAGGAAGACCCTACTGTTCTATTGAACTTATTATACTTACAACCATTTTCAACTACACAATTACACTCCTTGGCACATACATTATGTTTTGAATACTATGGGCAATCTCTTTTTAACATTTTGTTCCTTAGGATTCAAAAGCACAAGCAATAATGCATCCTATCAAAACAAGACAAGCCATAGCATGTGTTAAGTATAAACTATAGAACATGGATATATGGATAAATAAACAAACGTGTATGACATGTAACAGTTTCTAAACAATATCCTGCCATTTATTGGAGCTTTAGGTACTCAGCAATGGTGCAAACATTTCATGACTCCATCAGCTTTGATGAGTCTCTGCAATGCGACCAGAAGTTCAGTAATGAAAGACCACAGCAGGGATAGAGCCTGGGTTTGTAGATTGTCCAGTGCCATGGTAATATTAAATTTTATTTTAAGACATATGATGTTCCCCATTCTTTTCAGGGATCTCCAATATGGAGTAAATGGTTAATGTTCCAACTGCTAACTGAAAAGTTGGAGGTTCAAATCCACCCAAAGTTGCCTGGAAAGAAAAGCTTGGCAACCTACTATAAAAAATCAGCCCCTAAAAACATTATGGAGCACAGTTCCAATCTAACATATATGAGGTTGCTGAGTCAGACTCAACTGTCCTCTTTTTTTTTTTTTTTTCCTCTTTTCAGAAGTACAGAGAAAGATAATTTGATGAACATCTACTTTAGGTTAAACATGGTGCTAAATTTAGACCAGGTAGCAGGATCCAGGTAAGGGGAAGGTGAAGAGGTTTCTAACAGCTAAGGGAGACAAAATTGTCTGTCAGTTTGTCACACTGTGGTGGCTTGCATGTTGCTGTGAGGCTTGAGGCTGTGCCACCAGTGTTTCAAAAGCCAGCAGGGTTGCACATGGTTTCAACACAGCTTCCAGACTGAGACAGACCAGGAAGAAGGAAGAGGACATCCACTTCTCAAGGAATTGGCCAGGGAAAAACTTATGAATAGCAGACAAATACTGTCTGATACATTACTGGGCAAATTTATGAATAGCCCAGAAACATTGTCCAAAATAGTGCAGAAACATAAGCCCTTTAGGTCAGAAGGCACTCAAAATATGACTGGGAAAGAGCTGCCTCATCACAGCAGAACCAACCTTAATGATATGGATAAAGTAAAGGTTTTGGGACCTCCTTATGCTGACGTGGTGGGACTCATATTGAGGAGAAACAGCTACATACATCCACTAATAATCAGAATATGAAATGTGTGAAGTCTGAATCTAGGAAAATTGAAAGTTGCCAAAAATGAAATGGAACGCATAAAGATTGATATCCTAGTATTGGTAAGCTGAAATGGACCAGTTTTGACCATTTTGAATCAGACAACCGTATTATCTACTATGCTGGGAATGACTAATCGAAGAAGAATGACATAGCATTCATCACCATAAAGGATGTTTCAAGATCTGTCCTGAAGCACAGTGCTGTAGGTGATAGGATAATATCCATATGCCTACAAAGAAGACTAGTTATTATTACTATTATTCAAATTTGCACGCCAACCACCAAAGCCAAAGATGAGGAAATTGAAGATTTTTATCAACTTCTGCAGTCTGAAATTGACCAAACATGCAGTCAAGATGTGGCAGTTATCACTGGTGACTGGAATGCAAAAGTTGGAAACAAAGAAGACTCACTGGTAGTTGGAAAAATTGGCCTTAGTGACAGAAATAATGCTGGAGATTGCATGATAGAATTTTGCAAGACCAATGATTTATTCATTGCAAATACTTTTTTCAACAATGCAAACAGCAGGTATACACATGGACTATGCCAGATGGAGTACACAGGAATCAGATTGACTACATCTGTGCCAAGAGGCCATGGAGAAGTTCAATATCTTCAGCCAAAACAAAACTAGGAACTGATTGTGGAACAGACCATCAACTGCTCATATGCAAGTTCAACTTGAAGACAATTAAAGCAAGTCCAGAAGAGCCAAAAAACGACCTGGAATATATCCCTCCTGAATTTAGAGACGATCTGAAAAACAGATTTGAAGCATTGAACACCAATGACCAAAAACCATCATTCATGAAGAAAGTAAAAGTCATTAAAAAGACAGGAAAAGAAGAAGAGACCAAATGGATGTCACAAGAGACTCTGAAATTTGTCCTTGAATAGAGAATAGTTAAAGCAAATGGAAGAAATGGCAAGATAAATGAGCTGAACAAAAAATTTCAAAGAGCAGCTCAAAAAGAGCTCAAAGTCAATTATTATAATGAAATGTGCAAGACCTGGGGTTAGAAAACCAAAAGAGAACACACTCAGCATTTCTCAAGCTGAAAGAACCGAAGAAAAAAATGTAAGCCTTGAATTGCAATACTGAAAGATTCTGTGGGCAAAATATTGAATGATGCAGGAAACATCAAAAGAAGATGGAGAGAATAAACAGTGACTGTATCAAAAAGAATTGGCCAATGTTCATCCATTTCAGGAGGTGGCATACAATCAAGAACCAATGGTATTGAAGGAAGAAATTGAAGCTGCATTGAAAGAAGTGGCAAAAAAAAAAAGGTTTCAGAAATTGATGGAATATCCATTGAGATGTTTCAACAAACGGATGCCACACTGGAGGCACTCACTCGGCTATGCCAGGAGATTTGGAAGACAGTTACCTGGCCAACTGACTGAAAGAGATCCATATTTGCACAGATTCCAAATAAAGGTGATCCCACAGAATGTGGAAATTATCGAACAATAACATTAATATTGCACACAAGTAAAATCTTACTGAAGATAATTCAAAAACAGTTGCAACAGTATATTGACAGAGAACTTCCAGCAATGCAAGCTGGATTCAGAAGAGGACATGGAACAAGGGATATCATTGCTGATGTCAAATGGAACTTGGCTCAAAGCAAAGAATACCAGAAAGATGTTTACTTGTGTTTTATTGACTATGCAAAAGTGTTTGATTGTGTAAATTATAACAAATTATGGATAATTTTGAGAAAAATGGGAATTCTAGAACATTTAATTGTACTCATAAGGAGCCTGTACATAGTCAGGAGGCTGTGTTCAATCAGAAAAAGGGGACACTGCATGGTTCAAAATCAAGAAGAGAGTGTGTCAAGGTTGTATCCTTTCACTACACTCATTCAAGCTGTATACTGAGCAAATAATCTGAGAAGCTGGACTATACAAAGAAGAACTTGGCATCAGGATTGGAGGGAGAATTATTAACAACCTGCAATATGCTGATGACACAACTTTGTTTGCTAAAAGTGAGGATGACTTGAAGCACTTACTCATGAAGACTGGAGAATACAGTCTGCAGTATGGATTACATCTCAATATAAAGAAACAAAAATCCTCACAACAGTCCTATAAGCAAAATCACAATAAATGGAGAAAATATTGAAATTGTCAAAGACTTCATATTGCATAATTCTACAATCAATGCCAATGGAAGCAGCAGTCAGGATATCAGATGATGTATAGAACTGGCCCAATTGACTGCAAATGACCGCTTTTGAGTGCTGAAGAGCAAGGATGTCTCCTTGAGGACTAAGGTGTGTCTGGCACAAGCCATGGTATTTTCAATCACCTCAAGTGCATGTAAGAACTGGATGGTGAATAAAGAAGACCAAAGAAGAGTTGATGCTTTTGAGTTACGCTGGTGAAAAATGCTGAAAGTACCATGGACTGCTAAAAGAACTAACCACTGTCCTGGAAGAAGTGCAGCCAGAATGCTCCTTGGAAGCGAGAATGGCCAGACTTCATCTCACCTGCTTTGGTCATGTCAGAAGGGACCATTCACTGGAGGAGGATGTCATGCTTGGTAAGGTGGAGGGTCGACGAAAGAGGGGAAGGCCCTCAATGAGAGGGATTAACATGGTGGCTGTGGTGATGAGTTGAAGTATAGGAAAGATCGTGGAGCTAGTGTGGGACTGAGCAGTGTTTCGTTCTGTGCATGGGGGCGCTATGAGTCAGAGATAACTGGATGCTACCTAACAACAACAACACAAATGCATGAACATATAATATTATGTTTAATCCTAACTGACAATAAGCATTATATTGAGAATAAGATTCTAATCCACTAAATGAATTGATTAATGTTCATCTATTTCAGGAGGTGGCATAAGATCAAGTACCAATAGTATGTAAGAAATAAGTCAAAACTGCACTGAAGGAATTTGTGAAAAACAAAGCTCCAGGAATTGACAGAATACCCATTGAGATGTTTCAACAAACTGATGCTGTGCTGGAGGCACTTACTCATCTATGTTAAGAAATTTGGAAGACAACATCCCCATTTTCACAAATGAATAAAGTAAGATACAGAGCAGATAATAGATTTTCTCAAGAACACATTAATGAAACAGATATTCAAAGTCAGGACTGGGACCTTTGAGTTTTCTTTTTCTAATTTATCATGCTGTTTTAGAGAAGCCACTGAAAACCTTACTTAGCTAAAGCTGAAATGATAAAAATCTGCTCAAGGACATGCAGGGGCAAATCAATCAGTCAAAGTAAAGTGTATTAAAACTTAGAACATAGGACTTGTGACCATTCATACCTGATTCCTGGAGCAAAACCAGTGAGGACCTCAGCCAAATGAGGT
>NW_006921800.1:3815431-3837660 GCF_000298275.1 Orycteropus afer afer | reverse complement strand
TGGGTGGATTGTTGGAGAAACCTTTGGTGTGCTGGGTCCCTAAACACCCAAGGCCTATCAATCATACCAGGTCCAGAGCAGCAGACTAATTCCAGACCCCCCCAGAGTGATTTACTATGTATATTTGTTACTTTGCAAGACGTTCTATGTGGATTATCTAAATTGAGCCTCACCACAGCCATGAAGAAGCACAATTATTTGCCACAGTTTAGCATTCCTACTCTAAAGGTCACTCATGAGGTCATCATGAGTTGGGCTGACGCCTCGATAGTAGCTAAGAACAACAAAATCAGCATAGCCAGTTAAGTCATGGTACAGAGTAAGAACTCTGGAGCCAAACTGCTTAAGTCTGACTTCTGGCTCCGCCTCTTAATGTCTCTGTTATACTCTAGCTTGGAAAATCCTCATTTATAAACTGTTAATGACAATAGTGCTCATATCTTTGGGTTGTTAGAGTATTTACAAAGAGCTGCAAACAGTGTCTGCCCCATTGTAATTGCTCAGCTAGTGTTTGATAAATAAAGATGGGCACTGTGCAACATGTGTGACATCATAATTAATATGTGGTGGGACTGGGACTCAAGTCCAAATGGCATGATCACATTACCCAGGCTCATAGTCTATGTTATACAGAGTGTGGATTCAGGATGCATACAGTCAGATGGAGGTGTCTGACTCTGCAAGCAAGACCACAGAAATATCACTCTTTTAGGGAAAGCGGGTATTAAAATGATTCTGGGAGCCCTTCCTATTTCTCTTCCATCCCATATTGACTACCCATTTTGATTTAAATCATGACATATCTGAAAGTCATTTCAAAGTCTCCTTTGCATAAAACCCTTCCCAGTGTCAGCTGTTTACTTGAAATCTTTAACTTTAGCATTACCAGATCCAAATCCAACTTAACTTGACAATATTTAGCACTCTAGCTTTTGAGGAAGGTGCCCTTGTGGTGCAATAGTTAAGCATTGGGCTGCTAACTGAAAGGTTGATGGTCCAGACACATCAACAACTCCACAGAGAAAAGACCTGGTGATCTGCTCCCATAAAGCCTAGGACACAGTATGGGGCAGTTATACTCTCTATACAGGGTCACAATGAGTTGGAATCAACTTGAGGGCACACGACAACAACAGTCTGAGGAATCAAAAATGGTGGTTGTCTTAGGCTGGGTTATAGGCCTACACAAATATTTCAGGTCAGAATATGAAGAATACCATTA
Source organism: Orycteropus afer afer (assembly GCF_000298275.1). Classification (NCBI taxonomy): domain Eukaryota; kingdom Metazoa; phylum Chordata; class Mammalia; order Tubulidentata; family Orycteropodidae; genus Orycteropus; species Orycteropus afer. The sequence goes on along the minus strand of NW_006921800.1, from coordinate 3,836,438 downwards.
AGTTTGTTTATACCAGTTATCCTTTCTCTACAATAAAAAATACTTCATACACTTACATTATGATATGACATTTTCAAAGACCTTTTACATAGTTTTCTTGATGTACTTCCATAAATCATGTATTTCAAAAGATAAATATAGTTTTTGTCTATGAACAAGGGATTGTTGCTTTATGCACGTTTTCTCTTTTGACTTTTGAATGAAGCAAATAATAGCAGTACATAGCTATAACCTTTCTAGCCCACGAACATATGAGAATGTGGACTTTTTGTAAAACGACACACTTTTACCTGTGCTGGCTTAAGTGGTATTAAATTGTGTAAAGTCTACGGTCCCATGACTCCTTGTCTTTGGAAAGCATCCCAATTTAGCCAATTTCATATGCATAGACACACACCCCGTGGGCTGAGAGGCAGCCTGCATTTGAGAGCACACATTTGGTAGTAAAGCCCATGTTCCACAGTTTCCAATGAGAGAACTGTACTGCTTTTCACAAAGCTGCAAAGCTGTTAGGGTATTGTTAGGTTAAAGTGGTTGCAAAAGAGGTTTTCTTTTTTTTTCTTTTTTTTATTTTCTTGAATCAGCTCTTGTGTCTCCTCTTGCCAGCTTCTTCAAATTAGACGGGGCCATGTTTAGTTGGCTTGCTTTTCAGCTCAAAAAATATAAGAATTTTATGTTATGGAGAGATCCAATAGGTAACTTCCTTCATATCAAGGAAATTAAGTAAAGACTTTGAAATCAGGTACTCCCTGGATTTGAATATTATTTCAGCAATTACCTAATTATATGATATATATAGGTAAAAATACCTTTAGGTAAAAATACCTAAAGTGTTAATATGCAAGTTAAATCACATGAAGTATGTAAAGTACTGAGTACATAGTATATACAAAAAAAAGAAAAAATAGCTGTTCACATGAACTGCCAGAAGAACAAACAAATCTGTCCTGGAAGAAGTGTAGCCAGAGTGCTCCTTGGAAGCAAGAATGGCCAGACTTTGTCTTACCTACTTTGGTCATGCTGTCAGAAGGAACCATTCCCTGGAGAAGGACATCATGCTTGGTAAAGTGGAGGGTCAATGAAAAAGGGGAAGACACTCAACAAGATAGATTGACACAATGGCTGCAATGATGGGCTCAAGTATAGCAAAGATTGTAAGAATGGCATATGATAGGGCAGTGTCTCATTCTATTGGACACAAGTTGCTATGAGTCTGAGCGAGTGAACAGCACCTAACAACAACAGAACCTGTTCATATTCCTTTGCTGTCTGCATTGTTGTAGAGATTTTATCATTAATCAATGGGACATGCACAGTGCTTGGTGCTTTATCCACAATATCTACAATTTGCATAAAAACCACAAGCAGATACTATGATTAGATAGATATATCTGATAACATTGTGCTAAATGGATGGGATAAGAAAGAGTCTAGAGACATGGAGACCTATTGTGAGGTTATTACACTTATTCAGGTCAGAAATTATCATTGGGATGGTGGTAATGAGTCATGAGGACAGGGGAAACAGCATTGATGATTCAGTGGTAGAATTCTCACCTTCCATGTGGGACACTCCAGTACAATTCTTGGCCAATGCACTTGAAGTACAGCCACCAGCCACCTGGCAGTGGAGATTTGCATGTTGCTGTGATGCCGAGGAGCTTCCAGACTAAAACAAACTAGAACTTTTGAACTCAGGCAATGAAAACCCTATGGATCACAGTAGTCTGATATGCAACTGATCATAGGGATGGCACAAGACTGGGCAGTGTTCTTGGTTTTTCTATTATGCATAGGGTCTCCATGAGTTAGGGCCAACTCAACAGCAGCTAATAACAGCAAGGAATAAGTCTTTTAAAAGACATATCCAAAAATGACATGCCAGGTAGCATTTGTCTTCTTGACTCAATGTCAGCAGATATATATCAAGCACCTACTGTAGTTCAGATATAGAGCTAGCATTGAATTTGCTGTTAGATGCACATAATAAAATTTCACCAACTCAAAGATATACAGAGAAGTGTTATACATATTTATCAAGAATCTTTTGGTTATGAATAACAAAAACAAAACTCATACTGGCTTATTGATGAAGTAATGAATCCAGGGCTTCAGAAATGAATGGATCTTGGTGCACATGATGTATGAAGAATCTCCATCTTTTGCTCTACTACTGATTTATTTTCAGGAAGTTTCTCTTTTCATGGTGGCAATATGGCAAACAGCAGCTCTAGGCTGTCATTCTACCAGATAAACAATCCCAGTGCAGGGGAAATGCTTTATCACAATTTCTCAATAGTCCCAGCAAATATTACTGATCGAGATATCACTGGCCTTTGGGTCACAAGTCCTTTCTTGAACTAATTACTATAGTTTGAAGTTGTCTAAATGGACCTCATGGACCAGAATAGAGGGAAGTGGCTCCAAACTGGATAAATCTTCTATCACCAGAATTAAGGGAAGATGAATTGAGTGAACCAATTGATTCAAATAAGAGCCCTTTTTTATCGAAAATAACATAAATCTATTTTAAATTAGCTTAAACCAAAGTGGAATTTGTTATGAACATCTTATGGAGCCCAAAAGTAGGGAGAACAACAGGATCTAATAATGAACTGAAATGAAGAAATGACAATTAATTGGAATCACAACTGCATCTCTCTCTCTGTCTCTCTTGATCTGCTTTTGTAGTCTGTGTTATTCAGTGTTTGATTTTCTCCACACACCTCCCGAATTTTGGATTCGTCTCTTCAGTCAAATGTCTGTTTCTCAATGTCCATGACTGCCCTGCTATTTTGGAATTTATATCTCCTGGGTTTCAACCACTCAAAAGAGACTGAGTTTATTTCCTCTCACTCTAATTTAATTTAAGATGTATGAATTAAAATCTTATTAGCAAACTTGGATATAGTGATCCAAAAAGAGCCTTAATGAGATTGATTGACACAGTGATTGTAACCATGGGCTCAAACATAGAAATGACTGTAAAGAAGGTGCAGGACTGGACAGTGTTTAGTTCTATTTTACATAGGATTGCTATGAGTCAGAACTGACTCAATGGCACCTAATAACAACAACAAGAAGAACAACAAACTATGGTACCAAATATGTCTCAAAATGTAATAGCTCCAACACAATAAAAATGTATTTCTTAATTAAAAGTACACAGTGGGTGTTCAGTTTCATTGGGAACTCTCTTCTATATAGTGTTTCAGTGATCCAGACCCCTTTCATTTTAAGGTTCTAAAACCAGTGGTTGTTTGTGTGATCAAAGCTGGATTGCTATGTCCTGCATGTTCATTTTAATCTTCATGTGGCACACATCATTCCTGCTGTCATGCCATTGATGAAAACTGGTCATATGGCCTCTCCTGTTTGCAAACATGGGTGGGGGTGAAGTAGGGGTGAGAGAGTGTTGGTTGGATAACCCATTTCTGGTTATAATTCTATTATGGAAATATAAAAGGGACTCTGTACACAGGGGCCTAGTTCCATCACTATCTTGTAAATCATACTAAAGAATTAGACTTTTTATCATGAAGGTGATGTTGTGATTTTGAGAACATTTAAGGAAGGAAATGACATGATTAAATTTTAATTTTAAAATATAATCTTGGTAAGACCATAAAGAAAGGAGCAGAGAGGCAATATTAGAAGCAAAAGTGTACTTATTTTGGTAATTCAGAAAAGTGGTTTTGAATTAAGGTAATGCTGGTAAGAATGGAGAAGATGCACCAGATGCAATGATATTTCAGAAATAAACTCATCATAACTTCCTGACCAATTTCTTAGGAGGAGAGGAAGAGGAAACTTCTAAGATAACCTTGATTTGTGGCTTCAGTGAATAATGAAATTTTGGTAACATTAAATGAAGAAGTCGTTATGTTGTTGTTAGGTGCCATCGAGTCGTCTCCGATCCATAGCAACCCTTTGCACCACAGAACGAAACACGACCCCGTCCTGAGCCAGCTCCATGGTTCTTGCTATACTTGAGCCCATTGCCACTGCCACTGTGTCAATCCATCTCGTTGAGGGCCTTCCCCTCCTTTGTTGACTTTTCACCTTACCAAGCATGACGTCTTTCTCCAGGGAATGGTCCCTTATGACAACATGACCAAAGTATGTGAGACAAAGTCTGGCCATTCTCACCTCCAACAAGCATTCTGGCTGGGCTTCCTCCAAGACAGAGCTGTTAGTTCCTTTAGCAATACACAGTACTTTCAGCATTCTTCACCAACACCACAGCTCAAAAGCATCAATTCTTCAGTCTTCCTTATTCATTGTCCAGCTCTCACATGCATACGAGGTGACTGAAAATACCATGGCTTGTGTCAGGCGCACCTTAGTCCTCAAGGAGATATCTTTGCTCGTCAGCAATTGAAAGAGATACTTTTCAGCCAATTTGCCCAGTGCTATACATAATCTGATGTCCTGACTGCTGCTTCCATTGGCGTCGATTGTAGAACCAAGCAATGTGAAGTCTTTGACAATTTCAATCTTTTCTCCATTTATCATAATGCTGCTTATAGGTCCAGTTGTGAGGATTTTTGTTTTCTTTATATTGAGATGTAATCCATACTGCAAACTATATTCTTCAGTCTTCATCAGTAACTACTTCAAGTCATCCTCACCTTCAATAAGCAAAGTTGTGTCATCAGCATATCGCAGGTTGTTAATGATCCTTCCTCCAATCCTGATGCCGCTTTCTTCTTCATATATGCCAGCTTCACAGATTATTTGCTCAGCATATAGATCGTATAATTATGGTGAAAGAATACAACCCTGACACATTCCCTTCTTGATTTTAAACCATGCAGTGTTCCCTTTTTCTATTTGAACGACAGCCTCCTGGTCTATGTACAGGTTCCTCATGAGTATGATTAAGTGTTCTGGAAGAGGAGTGGGATGAAAATGCTCAGTTTCAAATATACCAAGTTTAATATATCTATGAGATGCCCTATTGACATTATCCAGTCAATTGTTGTATATATGAACCCATTTTCAGGAAAGAATATGAGAAGGAAAAAAAAAATAGAGTTTATGATTGTTACAACAGTGGTAAGAGGTATTCCAAATATCATGTGGATGAGATCACTAATAGGTTCAGTGGCAGAATTTTTGCCTTCCATGTGGGTGACCTGGGTTTGATTCCTTGCCAATTCACCTCATACACACTCATCGCCCATCTGTTAGTGGAGTCTTGATGGCTGCTGTGATGTTGACCAAGTTTCGGTAGAGCTCCCAGACTAAGAAGAAAAGCCTGGATATCTACCTCCAAACTCAGCCAATGAGAACCATGTAGCTCGCGTTTCAGTGCTATTGTGCATGGGGTCACTATGAGTCAGAGAGACTTGATAGCAACTAACAACAACAATCATATCTTTTTATTCAATGACATATGAATTTTGATTTCCAACTTCCATTTTCATCAAAAATAACAGCAATAAAATATTTTAGAGTAAAAAGTATAAATAATTTCAAATATGAAAGTGGTGGCTTGACTGTTTTATACATCCCTAATAACAAAAAGTAAAACAAATTAATTCCCCTCAAAGATCAGAGATTCATATATTGTAAGAAAGTAATCATCATTAAAAAGATACTATTATAGAGATTTTCTAAACATGACAAATCTTTATGTATAAGCATTACCATTACAACTACAGGCAGTGAAGCATGCATTTAATTAATAACCATATGCTTTTTCAAGTATCCATTATGTATGTTGACAAAACACTAGGTGATCAATTTTATTCCCTGGCAAAATGCCAAGCCTTTTCTGGACACCCTACATCATTTATATTTATATTTTTATTAACTTGTTTATTTGAAGACAAGCCAAGGTAATTATCCCTAGATTAAAGATGACCATGTGATCATGGAGTTAGTTAGAAACATTAATCAAAGAACCCAATGAAAAATGGGCATTCTTTTAAATGATAATCCTAAATTCAGGAAATGAAAAATGCAAATTTTAAAAAATATATAGCACTGTCAGTGAGCTAATTCTGATATTTCCTTTCAGTTAAAAAACAATTATGGTAAATTTTGTAAGTCATCATCATCATAATTTTAGAGAGTCATTTACAAAGTATACTTGAGTTAATTGTACCGAAAAGTTCTATAATTATTTGATTTTCACTCAGGCACATGTTTGGGTACTGACACTATGTTAGCTAGTATGTCAGGTCTATGAACTTTTTCATCCTTTCCTCGCTTCTAATTTTCTAGTTTATTTCTATATTACTAAGTGTTTCAAATAAGTCTTTTGCTAAAATGCAAAATACTGATACTTCCTTTCAGTTAGCACCATTATGGTAAATTTTATAAATCATCATGATAATTTTAATAAGGGTCATTTACAAAATATATCTCAGTTAATCTGACTGAACAATTCTATAGTGATTTGATTTTTGCCCTGGCTGGTTTGGTGTTCAGGCTCAAGTGTGATGTTTGAGTATTGACTTTGTTAGCTATTATGTTTAATGTATTAGTTTTTACATCCTCTCCTTATTTGTAGCTTTCTAGTTTTATTTCTGTTATTAAATTTTTAAAATAAGTCTGTTTTTACTGGCTTGCTAAAATGAACTGTGGACACTTTTTTTTTTTCCTAAAATAAGTAATATAAAATAGACATCTGGAATCAAGACCGTAGAGTCTTTTAGTTATTAAAATTTGAGTTTGGCTCTCAAATCTCATCTTTCTTCTCCAGGCTAAAGACAAATAACTTAAATAAGTGTTAACTTTTACCCCATTCAGTGAAAATGAATTAATAAAACTAACTTTCCATTCCTTGGCCTAAGATAAAAGTAAAATGTATTTGAAAACTAGCCAATTGCTTTAAATGAGGCAGAAATATAATAAACAATGATTAACTTTTATATCCTTAAAAGTACACTTTATTCTCTTGTTTTATATTTCATTAACCATGTAAAATAATAAAGAAACATCATAGACTTATTTAATGGATATAGATAGCTATTTAATATCTAATTTCTAAGTTGTGTGACCAACTTCAAGTTACATTAGCTTGCATGATTCTTTAGGACTAATGTTACTTAAAAAGCCATCTCAAGTACATCCACATCCCCATCTAACTATTCCTATTGGCATTACCCAGAGATTTAACTCGATCCCCTCCTATTCCACTCTGCATAGCATCTTCTGTGGATTATGTGGCTTAACTTCACATTCTCTAACTGATGATTTCCCATATTCTTTCTTGCTCAGACCTCACACCTGAAAGTCCTGTAGTGGCTGGTTGGACTCAAAGTCAACTGTACTCCAACTCTAACCTGTGTCTTAAAGCATATTTCTGCTCCATGCCTTCTGTGCCTTGACCACCAGCCTGGGAATCATCCTGGACTTCCTGTCCCTTTTGTTGTCACATCTACCATATGTGCCAACTCTGCCTCTTAATGTCCTCAAATCTCCCTACTTTTCCCTTTTCTCATTGTTTCTAAATTAATTTAGTAAGAAAGTAACAGTTATAATCTCTTCTGGTTACCTAGTACTGCTCTAACAGAAATACCACAAATGGGATGGCTTGAACAAACAGGAGTTTATTCTCTTACAGTTCAGGAGGCTAGTAGTCCAAGTTCAATGTGCCAGACTCTAGGGGCTATAAGAAAGCCCCTCGACCTTGAGCTTCAGCTCTGCCTCTTGTTCCCAGCCCAATGAAGCTAGAGGCATCTCTTCACTCAGGCTGCTACAAGCTGCTGAGGCTAACAAGCCCAAGGTCAACAAATAAAATGGCAGTCCTGATTTTACCAAACTACATGGCAGGCCATTAATTCAAGTCCATTGAAAGTCCCAAGGTTGGCAGAGCATGGCAGGCTGCTGAACAATGACGTGGCTACATGCAGGGGTCAAGTGTACCATAAGCTAGAGGCCATTCCCAAAGCTGCTTCTTCTATACGGGAAGCAGACAACATCCCTAACGCAGCTACTCAGCTGCTTGTGGTAGATCCCACCATGGAGCTGATTTCCAGTCTCATCATGGGGAATACTACATCTAGTGGCCCAGCCACTCAACCAGGCCCAGCCAATTTGACACACAAAATTAACCACAATACCATCGAATCAATTTGACTCATGGTGACCTCATGTGTGTCAGAGTAGAATTGTGCTATGCAGCATTTTTAACAGCTGATTTTTCAGAAGTAGATTTCTGGGCCTTTCTTCTGAGGCATCTCTGGATAGACTTGAACCTCGAACATTTTGGATAGGAGCTGAGTGTGTTAACCACTTGTGTCACCCAGGGACTCCACACTTATCACATGGTTTACTCTAACACTTTCTTATTGCCCTCTGTCTTGTTTCTCCTATGCCCACACTCTGCTACTCAATGAGAATTTATTTGCCGGGCAGTCATAGTGACCTCTCCTCCACATCAATTCTCCACTCTCCTGGTATTTCCAAAGCAGAAACATAAAGTTTGGCACTTTGCTATCAGAAGTTTTAAGAATTCCTCATTTTTCCCAGAATAAATTTCAAACTCATTTAACATTTCAAACTTATTCACACATATAAAGACCTTAATAACCAGGACCATGCATATCTCTGCTCAGTTTATGTTTAACTCCTTAAACATGCCAGACCCTGTGTAGATTCTTGGACTTTGTTGAAGGTTGTCCTCACCTGAAACTGTGCCTCCACTTTACCCCCACCCCCAATACCTTTTCTCGTACTTCTTTCAGAATTTAGCTTTGACTTTGCTTCCTTTTGAATATTTCTCTAACCCACCAAGACTGGATTTTGTATTCTCCTGTGTGTGCTCCTTAATTAGAAATATGAGCTAAGCAATGAAGGATTTTAGTGGTATCTATGAATTTATGAAGGTTGGGCAATCCTACTTCCGTAGTGATACTGCCTCGGAAACCCAAGGAGGGGTCGCTATGAGTTGGGGCCGACTCGATGGCAAACAACAACAACAACAACAACAATGAATTTATGAGAAATAAAACCTGTTCGAAGAACTGGTGATATACTTTGTGGCACAACAGATTGTCAACTAATGTTGTGGAGTAGGAGAAGACAGAAGACATAGACTAATGAAGGTCTTCTTGAAAAGAGTGGAAATAGTGTTCAGAAGGCCTTCGTGCTAGAAAGCATTCCTATTCTGAAAAACAGATGCATTTTATTATCAAATACAGAGAGCTCTGTAATCTGTCATGTCTATTCTTTGCCTTGGCTGCCAAAATCTCAGAAATAGTAGGTGCATCTCCACCATGGTTCCTGGTAGATATTTTTCCTCTTTCCTCTATCTGGTTGATAATATCTTTTATTCTTTGTTTTGACTATCCTTGTACATAAGCATACATATTTGCATTTAAACTACTTAAACATCTTTGTGGAAGTAGATGAGCATGGTTTTTAAATACATAGACTATAGCACATGCCAGTAAATAACAAAAATGTGTAAAATTAGGAATTTAACATCTTAACGGCAGCCAACACACAGATAACAGATATACACAAAAACAGATAAAGGCTGCACATCAAACAAAACCCAAACCCACTGCCCTAGAATCAATTCCAACTCATACCGACCCTATAATACAGAGTAGAATTGCCACATAGGGTTTCTAAGGCTGTAATCATTCTCCCACAGAGTAGCTGGTAGGTCTAAACTGCTGACTTTTCAGTTAGCAACCGGGTGCTTAACCAATGCACCACCAGGGTTCTTTAGTGAAAATCACCTGGGGAAGCTGATGGGTGAAATAGAGTTATAAGTGGATACCGCCTGATTTAGCTAGTACGTGAAACATCTAAACTGGGGAGACTATGTTACTTTTAACATTAGTCCAGTAGCACTTCACTCTTTTAGTGGGTAGGGCAGGTATTCATAGCTATCTTTGTGAATATGATGAAACATAGATCCTCTTCTTACAAAAATGTAAACACAAACGTACACACTAAATTATTTCAAAGGGTTGTCAAACCTCCTAAGGCTCATACATGCATCCACTTGTAAAATAAAAACAGATACATATTTACTTACTTTAAAATATGCTATTCAGAAGGGACTATTCTTTGACAGTTTTACTGCTATACCTTTTCTATCTTAGTTGAGCAGCCCATTAATTCTTATTCACAGATATCACAAGCATGGATTCAAGGATTTGTAGGAATCAACAAGTGTTCCCTTAGCGATTATATTAGGTCTCATAGCCATTAGAAGCTTAATAGCTCTCTTACATAGTATGTATCTGAGACTAACTCTGGATTGAAATACCAGATTTCTAGTGAGGAGAATGAATATAAGTTGAAGTCCAATCAGGTCAATACTCAGGAAGGTGGGTTGCAGTATGGCATATAAGTGGGGACAGGGGAATCCAAGAGGCAATAAGAAAGTATGAGGAAAAACAAGTGTGTAGGGAAAGAGTTTTTATTTCTGGATAAAACAATGGATGAGCAATAAAGACAAACTGTTTTCAATCCTGGAATCTATGTTGGCTCTGGTTCCTAGTACCTAAGGATGACTTATTGATGCTGAATGGGAGAAGTCTTGACGATCAGAGAAATGGAGATGATTACTGAAATCTCAAGGCCAGTTGTCAATTTACTGCTGCTTGTCATTCTCTGTTTCTAAACATCTCCTAGGAAAATATTCCTTTCCTACACATTGTCCCCAAACCCCTCTTGTATTAACTAGCAAGTGATGCTGGGCAGGTTACTAAATGGCATTTTTCCCTTTTTTTTTTTTTTTAATAGTAAGAAAATAACATCTGTTTTGTTGTTTCCAGAAGTGAATCAAATAACATAAGGAAAGGACCTGAAACAATATATGAAACAGCCTAGGATGGCTATCAATAAATTTAATTTATTTCCTTGTAGCTAATAGTGTTACTTTAGAAAATTTCTTGAAAGAGAAAACAGGTGGAAAATCTGGCCTGGGAAATTTAGGAAAATGGAAATTAAAAAAATGAGAAGATTTCTGCTGGTTGTGTTCTATGCCAGCACCTGGGGAAAATGATGGTAGTGTCTTCTTACATATTAAGATGAGACAAATTTGCAAATAATCCATAGAAGATGAATCTAACCCTAAGAGAGAGTTCTCCTCCACCCCTACACTTTCAGTGTGAATTTAGGAGTGTCTGGGCACATAGCCTGGCATGTGCTTTATATACTCTGATGATCTAGTCTGAGAATTTCTGTGGTATGGTTGCACAAACAACACTGTTCTCCACTCATGAGCAATAAAGGGCTCAGTGTTTGACCATTATACACAGGACCTTTATGAATTGTGCCTTGACGCCAAACAAATCCATTATCCTGAGGAGATAAACATTGCATTAAAAAGTTCTAATCTAAATTGTTAGAGCTGAGACATTAAATATATATTTCCCAGTGGCACACCAAATAAGTGATGTCCATTACATAGTGTCCACCACCCATCTGTCAGTTCTGTCAGTTTATTATGTGGTAGTAGCCTGAATGTTGCTATGATGCTGGAAGCTATGGCCTGGTATTTCAAATACCAGCAGGCTTGCCTATCATGGACAGTTTTCAGTCGAGCATCCATACTAAGACAAACTAAGAATAAAGGCAATATACTTCTGAAAATTAGCTAGTGTACACCTTATGGATTGTGGCAATGCCCAGACCTCTATGACTGCTGCTTGACAAAGCTGCAGCTGTCAAGAGTCTTGGGCGGAAGCCAATTCCACCTTTACTTCCGATTGTATTCTGGTCTGTTATCTTAATTGTTACAATAATCTTTATGGTGATCATGCTCCTTCTGGTTCATCCCAGAGGGTCCAAAACTGATTTTCATGTTTCCCATGAATCAGGCCATCTTCGAGATGACTCTTTGATTTCTAATTCCAAAAATTCTGGTTTTCCTAGAAATCCCCATGATGAGCCAGAGCTGGAAAGGCCCCTGGGAATCCTAAAGACATTGAGAATTCATATTGGTGGAAAGATCTCATGGCTACTCAACCTCTTACAATACCAACCCCTGCAACACAACATAGAAAAGGGATTACTCCTTATAGGAAAAAACCTTGGCCTAAGTGGCTGCCTCCTACAGTTAAGCCTCCTTTTAATGTAGCTTATAGAATTAATGGTAGACTTTAGTATCCTCCTCGGGGAAGGGAGCCTAAACCTTCCCGATGGCCTAACCTTCCTCTTCCTTATACTGGGGCATACATAAAAGGTAAAAGACTGGTGTGGGTAGATGGAAAAAGAGTTCCTTTTAACTCTCTCTCTTTCTTAGAGAGATTAAAACGATCAGGGCCTAGATGTAAAACTACTGCACAGAGACATACTCTAATCAAGCAATGAAACAGTTATTTTAAGAAACTAAAAGGCCACAAGTACATGTTGCTGGACTATGCAGACCCATCTGCACCCCCAGACTGGTGGTAATTCAGAGAATGGTGCCAACCACAAGGTTGGGTCACATGTTCTAGCCCCATGTTGTATTCTTCACCCTGACCATTTTTTCATGTTTTAGTTAACCTCATTGTCTAGCACATTTTATTTTTATAATGCTAATGATAGATAAGTTAGATAAGATAAGAAGTAAGTTTATTTTATAAGTTTAATAATAGTTTTATAAGTTTTGGAAAGTTAATAGCCCACAGCCATGTACCTAGAATTGTAGGTTTGTCATTTTGCTTTGTTATTTGTCATCTGCAATACAGTATAAAATAAAGAAGTCCACCTCATTATGTGGGGCACATCTTCATCTTGTGTGAGTGTGTCTCCATCATTTTGCCGACGCCACCTCTCCCTCCAGAGACCCACAGCTGAGGCTGGACCTCGGCAAGATTGCAATGGAGTATTGTCTGACACTGTGCTGGTAGATGGTGCAGGACTGGGCTACATTTAATTCTGTTAAACATAAGCTTGTCATGAGTTGGAGCCTACTTGAGGCAACTAACAATTACATAGTTTATTTGGAAAGTTTATATGATCTATCTAAAACACCTAGTTATAGACATATTCAGCCACATTAAACAAAAATATGTCAGCTCATGCCAACTCAATTTGAATTTTCCAATAGTCAGAAGTAATTTCCACTTGCTATCTTTCCCTGGAAGAGATCAATATTTGTGCCCATTCCAAAGAAAGGTGATACAACAGAATGTGGAAATTATTAAATAATATCATTAATATCACACACAAGTAAAATCTTACTGAAGACAATTCAAGAATGGTTGCAGCAGTATATTGACATGGAACTGCCAGAAATGCAAGCTGGATTCAGAAGAGCATGTGGAACAAGGGATATCATTGCTGATGTCAGATGGATCTTGGCTGAAAGTAAAGAATAGCAAAGAGAGATGTCTACCAGTGTTTTATTGACTATGCAAAGGCATTTGACTATGGATCATAACAAATTATGGATAACACTGAGAAGAATGGGAATTTCCAAAAACCTAATTGTTCCCATGAGGACCTCATACATAGACCAGGAGGCTGTTGTTCAAACAGAACAAAGGGATACTCCATGGTTTAAAATCAGGAAGGGTGTGTGTCAGGGTTTCATCGTTTTACTATACTTATTCAATCTGCATTTGCTGAACAAATAATCAGAGAGGCTGGACTATATGAAGAAGAATGCAGTATCAGGATTGGAGGAAGAGCCATTAACAACCTGCAGTCTGCAGATGACACAATCATACTTGCTGAAAGTCAAGGTGACTTGAAGCACTTACTGATGAAGATCAAAGGCTACAATCTTCAAGCTGGACAGTTAATAAGGAAACCAAAGAAGAGTTGATGCCTTTGAATTATGGTGTTGGTGAAGAATATTGAAAATATCATGCACTGGCAGAAGAATGAACAAATCTGTCATGGAAGAAGTACAGCTGGAATTCTCCTTGAAAGCAAGGATGTCCAGACTTCACCTCACCTACTTTGATTATGCTGTCAGAAAGGACCAGTTCCTGGAGAAGAATATCATGCTTGGTGAAATAAAGGGTCAGCAAAGAAAGGGAAGACCCTGAATGAGATGGACTGACATACTGGCTGCAATGATGAGCTCAAGCATAGCTATGATTATGAGGATGGCAGAGGAATGGTCAATGTTTTGTTCTGTTGTACATAGTAGGGTCACTATGCATTGGAGTGAACTTGATGACACCTAACAATAACAACATGTCTCTCTCATCCCAAATGCATCAATTTTGTAATTACAATATTTCTCTCCACATTACTGTGAAACAAATTGGAGGTCCTAATTCTAATCAATTTCCGTGTGTCTTTAAACAGCACCAACACTTTTGTATTGGAGGAAAATTAATTAACATCCTGAAATATGTAGATGGCACAACCTTGCTTCCTGAAAGTGAAGAGGACTCGAAACACTTTGAAGATAAAAGACTACAACCTCCAGTATGGATTACACCTAAATATAAAGAAAACAACAATTTTCACAACTGGACCAATATGCAACCTCATGAAAAACAGAGATAATATTGAAGTTGTCAATTATTCAATTTGCATGGATCCACAATCAATTCCTGTGGAAGCAACAGTGAAGAAAGATCTCTTTAAAGTGTTAAAAAGCAAAGATGTCTCTTGGAGGACTAAGGAGGACATGACCTAAGCCATAATATTTTCAATTGCCTCATATGCAGATAAAAGCTGGGTAATGAATAAGGAAAATTAATTGATGTCTTTGAATTATGGTGTTGGTGAAGAATATTGAATATACCATGGACTTCCACAAGAACAAACAAATTTGTCTTGGAGGAAGTACAGCTAGAATGCTCCTTTGAAGTGATAATGGCAAGATTTAGTCTCAAATACTTTGGATATGCTATCAAGAGGGGTCAGACTCTGGAGAAGGACATCATGATTGGCAAAATAGAGAATCAATGAAAAAGAGGAAGATCCTCAATGAGATGGACGGACACAGTGATTGCAACAATTAGGTCAAACAAATCAATGACTGTGAGGATAGTGCAGGACCAGGCAGTGTCTCTTTCTGTTGTATATAGGGTTGTTATGAGTCAGAACTGACTTAACAGTACCTAACAACAACAAAAATTTTGATTAAATAATGAATCAATTCATAAGTCACTGATGAATTAAATGTTACCGTTCTTATTCTCGATACTCCACTCAGTTCAACCTTGACATCTTTTCCTGTATTATTTTTCACACTTGAAACACACACTTCCTTCCTCTACAAGATTTCTCAAACTTTGACTGAAACCATTCGCCTTGCTAAATAAACCAGACAAAGATTACCTCTATCTCCACTTGTATTCAACATTGTATTGGAAATCCTAGCCAGGGCAATATGGCAAGAAAGAGCAATCAAAGGCAACCAAATCAGTAAGGAAGGAGTAAAACTATCCCTATTTGCAAATGATATGATACTCTATGTAGAAAATCCAAGAGACTCAGCAAATAAACTACTGGAACTAATTCAAAGATTTAGCATAGTGGCAGGAGACAAGATCAACATACAAAAATCAGTTAGATTCCTCTACACCAGCAAAGAGGTCTCTGAAAATCAAGAAAGAAATCAATACCATTTACAACAGCAGCCAAAAAGATAAGATACTTGGAAATAAATCTTACCAGGAACACAAAAGACATATACAAAAACAAACAAACAAACAAACAAAAGAGACTATAACCACTACTTCAAGAAATATAAGAGATTTACATAAATGGAAGAACGTACCATGCTTGTGGATAGGAAGATTGAACATTGTGAAAATGTCAATACTACCCAAAGTAATCTATACATTCAGTGTAATCTTGATCTAGAGTCCCTCAACAGTCTTTAAAGACATGGAAAAAACAATCACTAATTTTAGATGGAAAGGAAAGACACCTTGGATAAGCAAAACACTACTGAAGAAGAAAAACAAAGTAAGAAGTCTCACACTCCCAGATCTCAAAACCTACTACACATCCGCGTTTTTCAAAACAGCCTGGTACTGGTACAACATAGACACATAGACTAGTGGAGTAGAATTGAAAACCCAGAAATTCATCCATCAACTTATGGTCAGCTGATCTTTGACAAAGGGCCAAAATCCATTAAATGGGGGAAAGAGACTCTTTCATAAATGGTGCTGGCAAAACTGGATATCCATATGCAGTTCATATCCATATCCATATCCATATGAAATAAGATCCGTACCTTGCACAATACACAAAAACAAATTCCAGATGGATCAAAGACTTAAATGTGAAACCAAAAACTATAAAGTTCATAAAAGAAAAAATAGGGGCAAAATTAGAGACCCTAATTTTTGGCCTAAAGAGACTATCAAGCATAACCCAAGATGAACATATAGTATAAAATAAACTAGATGACTGGGACCTTCTGAAAATTAAATTCTTATATGCATCAAAATACATCTTCAAAAGAGTAAAAAGACAACCTACAGACTGGGAAAATATATTCAGCAGTGACATATCAGATAAAGGACTTCTCTCTAAAATTTATAGAAAACTCCAGCACCTCAACATCAAAAAGACAATCAACCAATTAAAAAATGGGCAGAAGATATGAACAGACAGTTCACCAATGAAGATATTCAGGCAGCCAGTAAACACAGGAGGAAATGTTTACAATCATTAGCCATTAGTGAGACGCAAATAGAAACAACTATGAAATACCATTTCAGCATAAATAGCAAAGTTCAACAAGACAGAAAATAACAAATGTTGGAGAGGATGTGGAGAGATTGAGACTCTCATACACTGCTGGTGAAACTGTAAAATGATATAATCACTGTGGAAATTGGCATGGTGATTCCTTAAAAAGTTGGAAATAGAAATATCAGTTGATCCAGCTATCCCATTACTAAGTATATATCCTAAAGAAGAGGGAGGACATGAACAGATATATGCACTCCATGTTCATTGCAGCACTATTCACAATAGCAAAGAGATGGAAACAACCTAAATGACCATCAACTGAGGGATGGATAAACAAACTGTGGTACATACACACAATGGAATACTATGCAAGCCTAAAAAATAATGTAGAATCTGCAAAACACTGTGTAAGATGGATGAACTTGGAGGACATTATGCTAAGTGAAATAAGTCAATCATAGAAAGACAAATATTGTATTAGGCCACTATTGTAATAAGTCAGGGAAAGGTTTATACAGAGAAGGAAACTTTCTTTGTTGATTACCATGGATGGGAGGGAAGGGGAGGCTAAATTCCTAGATACCAAAAACCTCACTGCCATTGAGTCAATTCAACTCATAATGACCCCTCTTTGGGTTTCCAAGGCGGTATCTCTACAGAAATAGATTGCCTAATCTTTCTTCCAAGGAGTGGCTGATGGGCTTGAACCACCCACCTTCTGGTTCACAGTCAAATGCCTTAGGCACTATGGCACTCTATATGTATATACAGATAACGAACAATTATTAGTGGTTATCAAGGGTAGGAGGGCATAGGGAAAGGGGAAGCTTTTGTTTGCAGGGCATTGAGTTTATTTTAATGGTGGTAGAATATTTTTGAAAAGGATAGTAATAATGGTGGCACAACATGAAAAATGTCATCAGTGTCCCTGAGCTGTAAATGTTTTCCTGTACTTGATTTTTGGATCAAGGCATGTTGATGGGTTCACTACAGACTTCCCTTTATCGCTGGTTTAAAATATAAACCATATGTAACTCTAATATTTTTACAAGATTTTCTAGGTCTGGTGATTGAATTGCAAATGAAGAATCAAGAAGAGAAAATTTAGAGCTGCTAGGTTAGAGTAGGTGAATTTGAGGAAGTAATCATTCTGACAGCTGGCATTATGGCTTGTGAACCTGACCAATTCTTTCTGGTGGAAGTTTTATTGTTTCTGTCATTGTGGCTACTTCTTTCAGGAATGGAGATCTGGAAATGTTTTTGAAAGCATGTTTTTCATAATACAAATGATAAATCATCTTATGTAACTACCAAACTTATTTATATCTTTACATTGATACAGACAATTCTCTGGAAAGTAATACTGCATGTGACCTGTATTCACATATCTAAGGAGGTACATAACTTTCCTTATAGTTAAATCCATGAGCATTTTTATAGGTTAATACGTTAAAAGCTATATTGATAATGGACAGCACATTTTTGCTGATACAGAGAATAAGCTGAAGAGACTGAGTTTCCCAAGCACACATAAAGGGTTAATGAGAAACTACTGAGTCAGAGGATGTAGGAGACTAAAAGAAGTTCAGCTTTGCCAAACTATGTTTCCTCCACAGAAGTCGTTGAATCCCTGCAGTGGAGCCAGTCACTTTGAGATACGTGTTTCATTTATGCTGCAATGTCCTCACGTTGATATATTAAACACGTGTACACCCCAACATAAAGAAAACAAAATCTTCATATCTAGATCAACAGACAACATTATGATAAATTGAAAAAATATTAACGATGTCAAGGATTTCATTTTACTTGGATTCATAATCAATGACCTTGGAAGGAGCAGTCAAGAATGAAATGAAGTACTGCATTGGGGAAATTTACTGTAAAAGATCTCTTTAAAGTGTTAAAAAGCAAAGAATAAGGTGCATTTGACCTAAGTCACGGTATTTTCACTTGCCTCATATGCATACAAAAGCAGATAGTGAATAAGGAAAACTGAAGAAGAACTAATGCCTTTGAATTATGGTGTTGGAGAAGAATATTAATAGACTGTCACTGTGAGTTGGAACCAACTTTCTGGCACCTAACAATAACAAAAACAACAATAATATATTCAGAGACACAAAACTGTGAAAGAAAAACAGGAGTGTAATTCCAATGGGCCAATATTGTTGATTAACTTCGCTAAGACTAGGCTAAAGGAGTTGGGTAAGATCTTATTCCTTGTGGATAGCTTATTGCCTTGTCTAATGTATTCCCTTTGCAGGTAATTCAGAGTTAAGTTTTCTAATTTTTATCTATGCCTTTGATGAACCAGGGTAAATAAAATTCTGATCTTAAATCACAGTGATTTTATATATATATATATATATATATATATATATATCACTTGTTAGACATAATTGGGACCTGAAAGAAGCTGAGGAAGATCTTTTCTACCCTGATTTCCAATCAGAATTGAATTACACCTTCACTAAGGCAGTATAGCTACCTAACATTGGATAAATCAATTGACATTTCTGAGTCTCAGTTTTCTCATCTGTAGCAATGGAGTAATGATATTTGATTTATAATATTGTCATGACAGAGCTCTAGTGGCGTAGTGCCTGTTCTGATTACCTAGTGCCACACTGACAGGGAGCATACCACAAACGGGATGGCTTTAACAAGCAGGACTGTATTCTCTTACAGTTTGAGAGGCTAGAAGTCCAAGTTCAAAGTGCCAGGCTCTAGGGGCTATATGAAAGCCCCTTGACTTTGGGCTTCAGCTCTGCCTCTTGCTCCTGGCCCACTAAAGCTAGAGGCATCTCTTCACTCAGGCAGCTACTGGCTGCTGAGGCTAACAAGCCCAAGGTCGACAAACTAAATGGCACAGTCTTGATGTTACCAAACCACACGGCAGGTAATTAATTCAAGTCCATTGAAAGTCTCAAGGCAGGCTGTTGAACTAAGACTAGGCTGAAGGAGTTGGGTACCTTGTGGATACCTTATTGTCTTGTCTAATATATTCCCCTTTGCAGGTAATTCAGAGGTGGCTTCACTGCTTAGAGAACGCTTCGACTTCTCAGTCAATTACTATGAAAAAGGCTATACTATCTATTTCCAGCTGTTGGCAGTATTATCATTTTGGGGGATATGGCAACAAATCAAAATATTAATGCTTCTCCAACATTTGAGTTAAAAAAACTGGCCATCACTCCAACCCTATCTTCTGAAGTCATCATTTTCAAGGACACTTACGTATTGGAAGAAAAAGGATAGCATGAGTCTCACTGTGTGATTGCAACTACTTCCACTTCCAATGTTTTCTTAATGACCAAATTATTACATTGTTTAATGATATGTATCTGGGAAAAATAAATGTCATGCAAATATATAAAATTTACTCCAGCAAACACAGAGGAGGGCTTACTACTATAGTGCTATATGAGGAAAAGATAATAAAAGAAAGGTAGATGGGACATGCATACAATTATATAAGATAGAAAATCTGCAGAAGTCAGTGACAGTGGCTACAAGTGAGGAATAAATGAAATTTTATAACTCAGAAAATGAGTTTATTCCTATCTCAGATGATCTGAAAAAACTTCCCTGAGGCAAGGGAATTTGATGTGAGTCTTAAAGGATGAGTGTAAGTTCATTTACACATCCACCATGCATTTATCAAACTTTTACTAAGTGCCAGGCATTATGACCATATCTGAAATACAGAGAAGACACAGTTCTGCTCTTGAGGAGCTCATGGTCTAGTCATGGAAGAAACAGACATGCAAGCCAATTATTAACACACAATAGACTTACTGAGTTATTGAGAGAGCTCTAAACTTTCCTTTAGGTCTACAGCTGGATGTGTGTGTGTGTGTGCATGGTGTTTGTGATGTATATAGAAGGGAAATCTGGACAGTCTTCCCAGAGGAGTCATTTGAGTTGAGTCTTGAAGGAATATTAACACTTCAGCAGGCTGCCCTGGGGATGGAGGGCACAGGAGCATTCCAGGTGAAAGAGGAAGAAAACAGAAGTGAGTCTTGGAGTCTTAAGGAAATGGGAGTAGGTTCTGGGAGTGGACATGATAGTGTGATTTATGGTTTAAACATGAAGGAGAAGGATCTAAAAATCACACAGGCACCAGATTATACAAGGCTTTGTACTAAAAAACAGAGTCATTGAGGTGGCTGCAGTTAGCTCAGACACACTGTAGTCTGCTTTATCTATGCCCTCACTTCAGGCATCCTTCATTCCCATTCTCAGTCAGCTATGTTGCAAATATATGCCCTCAGTTTCAGGAGGCATGAAACCAATATCTATTGGTATTTTTGAAAACTTTGGGAACATAAAATAACTCTTTAATTAGTCCAGAACAGATAGTTTTGCCTTTGGAAATAAATTTTGTTAGGTATCACAATAAAGAGATATTAAACTTAAAGCTATA
>NW_006921800.1:3803942-3815272 GCF_000298275.1 Orycteropus afer afer | reverse complement strand
ATAATATATATATGATGATAGTTCAGGAATAGTTTCTTCCATCTCAAATTATTCAGATTAATTGATTTCCTTTGTTCTTGGAACCTTAGAATATTCACCCATATTTCATTTATCCATCTAACACACTATTCTTCCCCACTGGTGGAAGTATTAATGCAAATGCAAATACTATAATACGTTTTCTCCTTCCCTCTCTACCGGAATTTTTTTTTACTTTATTTATTTTTTAATTGTAGTTTGGGTGAAAATTTATAAAGCAAATTAGTGTTTCATTGAATAATTTATACACATTTTGTTTCATAACATTTGTTGAAATTCTCTCAATTTATAGCTCTCTCCCCACTTCCTCTTGGGGTCTCCTAATTCTATTTGTCCTTCTTTCTTGCCCTTTCTCATTCTCTGAACTTCATTTTTGGGCAAATGCTGCCATTTTGGTCTTACGTGGTTGATTATTCCGAGGAGTCTGTTATTGTTCACTTTATAGCCCTGCCTGTTGTTTGGCTGCAAAATGTTCCTTGAGGGTGAGTTTAGTTTCAGATTTGATGAGAGTCTAAAGGCCATCATCTCAGGAATTTGATCACTCCCTATCAGACCAGTAAGTCTTTTACATGATTTTGAATTTTGTTCTACATTTTCCTCCTATTCTGTCCAAAACTTTCTGTAGTCTTGATTAGAGTGGTCAGTAGAGGTAGCTGGGCACCATCTAGTTATGGTCTTAGTGGTAGTGGAGGCTGTGGGTCATGTCCTTTGGACTAATTGTTTCTTTGAGTCTTTATTTTCTTCACTCTTCCTTCCTCCAGATGGGAAGAGACCAGTGGTTGCATCTTAGAAAGCTGCTCCTCAACTTTTTATTTATTTTTTATTTTTTTAATTTTAAGAGCTTGTTTTACACTCACAGTCATGCATACATTTAGTTTCATTCCCCATTCGCCATGTCCAACCTCAACCCAGCCTCCTCCCCTCCCTACCCTGCGACACTCTCCCTGTGCCCCTCATAATCATGCACTCCTGTTTGTCCTGCATTTCCTCAGTTTGAATGTTGGTCCTTTGGTGTCCCATGGTTTATTGCTTTAGGTGATGCATTACCATTGAGTGTGTGGGTGCAGCATCCTGGGTTGAGTGGTCTGCGTGCACATCTCACTAACCATTGGGCTGAGAGCCCGCCCCTGCGGGTGAGTCTTATTCCAGGCACCGAATGTATTTCAGGGCCACAGTATTGGGAGTCTCACCAGACTTCATCTGACCAGTAATTCTGGTCATTATTGAATTTTTGGATTTTGTTCCATGTTTCCCCTCTCACTCTATCCAGGATCTCCAGATTTGATCCTTTCCTGAGTGGTTGGGATTGGTAGCCGGGCACCATCTGGTTCTTCTGATTTTGAGGGCCATCATGTCCTAGGGTTAATTTCTTCTAAATGCCCCTTTTTTGTGTGCATTCTTCTTCACTTCCGACACGGGGAGACCATTAGCTGCATCCTAGATGGCTTCTTGAAAGCTTTTAAGACCCCAGTCGCCACTCACCAATGTAGGATGTGGAGCAACACTTTTATGTATTTTGTTGTGCCAATTGAGTCTGGTGTACCCTAGTACTATGGTCCTGAGATAGTCTGCTCCTTAACTTTTAAGACTCCATTGAACATTTACATTAGGTAGATACACCCCTTGGAGAGATCAATCATGGGAGAATAGAAGGACTGGGTATGCACATGGAGACAGCTCGGGGGCCAGGAGTGAATGGGAGTGGAGGACACACGGAATAGGTAACTATGGGGAGGAACTGGGAGGAGAGCTGTTGCATTGTGGGAAATTACAGTCAATGTCATGGGATAAAGTATATGTGAGCTGCTGTATGGAAAATGAATTTGCTCTGTAAACTTTCATGCAAATCACAATTAAAAAAAAAAAAAAGACTCCAATCACTATTCACCACAGTAGTATATAGAATATTGTCTTCATTCACTGTTATGCTAATTGATTTAGCTGTCCCCTGAGACTGGTCCTAAGCTCCCAAGCCAAGGGATTCCTTCTCATAAGGTGTTTAGTTATGGCTAAGAACTTTTAATACTTTTTCCCCTCTTTACTAGGTATCTACTAGAGTTTTTGAAGATAAAATAAAGAATTGGTGATAAAATTGCAAGTTGACTGCATTATTTATTTCTTCATCTAATTAAAGGTAATTTAAAGAGCCACAAAGATAAGAGCTCTTCCTTGTGAGTGTCTGAGAATTTGGTAGTGGGTTATCTTTCCAACTTTTTTCCAATTCACTACTCAGATATAAATATTTCTGGTTAGGGTGAAAGCAATGTCACTTCATACAGAGTGATATGGGTCACAAAGTATTTGATTAACCAAAGTGGCCAAAGACAAAGTTAATTATTTGGTCAATATTTTACAAGGCTTTCCAGTTATTACTCATATTATTTTTAGTTACTTTATTTCCCTATTCTCCACTTCTAAAAATCTGATGTTTTATATAGATGTACTTAAACTGTGAGGTCACCTGCAAAAGTCAAGCCAAAGATTAAACCATACTTATCAGAAACTTTTACCTGACCTCATTCTGATAAGGCTTATAGATTGGAAAAAAAAAGAAAGAAAAACGTTCTTTAGAAAAAGAACAGCTAAATAAACAAATTTTTTAACCTCACCAAGTTTCTTTTAAATTGTTTTGTTTTTTTAAAGTGCAAATTGAGATGTGACAATAAGATGATAGGGAAGAACTACATATTTTGTTGTTTTACAGTTTAAAAGTGAATGGGAAAAATGCCCAAGTGGCACAGTATTAAACTGCTCACCAAAAGATCAGTGGTTCAAACCCACTAGCTCATCTGTAAGAGAAAGATGTGGCAGCCTGCTTCCATAAAGATCTACAGCCTTGGAAATCATCAGGGGCAGTTCTACTCTGCCTTACTCACCACAGTAGGGTGTATCTACTGTATGTGTGTGTGTGTATGTATATGTATATATATATATATATATATATATATATATATATATATACTCTGTCTATAGGGTCACTATGAGTCAGAATCCAGTCGTTGACAGTGTGTTGGGTTTTTTGGTTTATCTTTTTAAACACATCCTAAGATGGGGCAATCTACTTCCGTGCTACTGCCTTGGAAACCCAAGGAGGGGTCGCTATGAGTCAGGTCCGACTTGAAAGCACATAAAACAACAACAACAATTACATCAGAAATTTAAGGTATTTTGTTTTGTTTTTGTTTTTTCCCACATGGCTAACATGATCTATAAGGAGCTCAGCCATGCAATGCCTAAGGCATTTGACAGCTAAGTAGAATGCTGGCAGTTCAAACCCACTAGTTGCTCCATGGAAAGAAGATGGGGCAATCTACTGCCATAAAGATTTACTGCCTTGGAAACCCAGTGAAGGTCACTATGAGTTGGAATCAACTTGATGGCAGTGGTATTTTATTTTTATTTTTATATTTTAACATGATCCATAGTTTGGAATTTCTATATAATCAGTGCTTTTTAATGTTTATTACTTTAATAACACAATACTTCTTATTGGTTCCAAATTAAATCTCTAATGAACATTATGTTACTTCAATACTTACAGGCTGGTCTGAGCTTAAATGTCACTTCCTTTGGGAAGTCCTTTTTATACCATAAATAGGATTATAAGTATTTCTAAGGTGATTTTTTTGGGGAGGAGGAGTAGTTTAATGCTCTAAGTTGCCTGAGTCAGAGATACTGTCACTCTATTATTAATATTTTCTAGCCCAGTGCCACCAGAGCTCCCTGAGATATAATAGGATTCAATAAATATGACATATATATATATATATATATATACACACACACACACACATACATGCATACATACACATATATACATACATATATATATATATGCAAAGAATATGTCTATATTTAAAATTTCTATCAAGCTGCATTGAGACTTCATACTGGGAACATGATTCAATAAATATGACATATATATATATATATATATATACACACACACACATACATACATGCATACATACACATATATACATACATATATATATACATGCATGTATATATACATACACACACACACACACATATATATACATGTATATACATATTTATAGTTTTCCAGTAACAGACAACATTTCACTGCTATTCATAAGTTTTTCAGTGGCCTATTTTTTCAGAAGTAGATGTTCCCATCCTTCTTCTAGTCTGTCCTACTTTCAAGATCTGCTGAAACCTGTCCACCATGGGTTACACTACTGGCCTTTCAAATATCAGTGGTATAGACCGCAGCGTCACAGCAGCACGCAAGCCACCACAATACACAAACTGACAGAGCTTCAAGAGATACAAAAATAAATGAAACTGCAACTCTGCTCTTGAGTATTAAGTCTAGGTAAGGAAACTGACATAAAAAAAAAAAAAAAACCAACAATTACTAAACCTGGTAAGTCTTTCAATAGTGATATATGCAATGGAAGCTGATAGCAGCAGCAGCATGTGAAGCTTACCCTCTATACTCACTGACATCAACTTGCTTCTGACTCATAGTGAACCAATTGGATAGAGTCAAACTGCCCCACAGGGTTTCCAAGGTTATAAATCTTTAAGGAAGCAGACTTCATCTTCCTTCCATGGAGCAGCTGGTGGGTTGAAACCACTGACATTTCATTTAGCAGCTGAGTGCCTTAACCAGTGTGCTACCAGAGGTTCTTTCAAGTGAGCCTTGCCTAAGGATAATGGAACAGAAAGAGAGAATTCTGAAAGGTAGATGACTCACACCCACCCAGA
Organism: Orycteropus afer afer; assembly: GCF_000298275.1. NCBI lineage: Eukaryota > Metazoa > Chordata > Mammalia > Tubulidentata > Orycteropodidae > Orycteropus > Orycteropus afer. The sequence goes on along the minus strand of NW_006921800.1, from coordinate 3,810,499 downwards.
GAAGCTCAGACGACAGCCCTACAAATGTTCTTCCAAAATGTCACAGCCTTAAAAATACTATGAACCAGCTACTCTGCACACGTATAAGGAAATGTCCACAGATCTGAAATTAGTAAACCAAGAGGGAAGAACACGCTTAGCATTCCTCAAGCTGAAAGAACTTAAGTAAAAAACTGGAGCCCTGAATTGCAATGTGAAGGATTCTATGGGCAGAATAAGGAGCCCTAGTGGCACAGTGCCTAAGGTATTTGACTGCTAACCAGAAGATTGGTGATTCAAACCCACCAGCAACTCTGCGGAAGGAAGATGGGGCAATCTACTTCTGTAAATATTTACTGCCTGAGAAACCCACTGGGGGTCACTATGAGTCAAATTTGACTCGATGGTAGTGGATTTGTTTATTTTAATGGAAAAATATTGAACATTGCAGGAAACATCAAAAGAAGATGGAAGGAATACACAGAATCATTGTATCAAAAAGAATTGGTGGATGTTCAAGTAGTTCAGGAGGCGGCATATGATCAAGAACCAATGGTAATGAAGGAAGAAGTTGAAGTTGCACTGAAGTAACTGGCAAAAACAAACAAACAAACAAACAAAAAACAACCAAGGCTTGTTGATGGAGTATCCATTGAAATGTTTCAACAAATGGATGCAGCTCTAGAGGAGCTTACTGGTCTATGGCAGGAAATTTAGAAGACAGCTACCTGGCCAATTGACTGGAAGAGATACATATTTCTACCCATTTAAAAGAAAGGTGATCCAACAGAATGTGGAAATTGTCAGAAATTATCACTGATATCACACACAAGTAAAATCGCTGAAGATAATTTGGAAATCAGCATTTGACTGCTAACCAGAAGGCTGGTGGTTCAAACCCACGAGCCATTGCTCAGAAGGAAGTTTGGGCAATCTAATTCTGTAGTGATACTGCCTTGGAAACCCAAGCAGGGGTTGCTATGAGTCAGATTTCACTGGACAGCAGTGTGTCACATTCGCTGTGTTAGTATATTGACAGGGAACTTCCAGAAATGCAAGCTGGATTCAGAAGAGGACGTGAAACAAGGGATATCATTGCTGAGGTCAGATGGATCTTAGCTGAAAGCAAAGAATACCAGAAAGATGTCTACCTATGTTTTATTGACTTTAAAGGCATAAGACAGCGTTGATTATAACAAATTATGGATAACATTGCGAAGAATGGGAATTCAAGAACACTTTATTGTACTCATGAGGAAACCATACATAAACCAAGAGGCTGTCATTAGAATAGAACAAGGGAATGCTGCATGTTTTGGACTGGGAGCTCTGGTGGCATAGTGCCTAAGGCATTTGACTGCTACCCAGAAGGCTGGCGGTTCAAACCCACCAGCCACTCCTTAGAAGGAAAGTTGGGCAATCTACTTCCCATAGTGATACTGCCTCGGAAACCCAAGGTGGGGGTCACTCAGATCCGACTTGATGGCAGTGAGTTTGGTTTTTGGATTGTTAATCTTTTTATTGTTGAGGTGTTGGAGTTTTCTATGAATTTTAGAGATAAGTACCTTGTCATATATGTAATTATCAACAAGCATGAATTTGTTGCTGTCATTTTGTTATGTGCTTTTTTGTGGTGTTCCTAATTATTTTGTTCCATGTAATTTTCTGTGCTGAGCTCATTTTGTTTATCAATCATGTTATCACTTTCTTCATTGCTCTTGTTTTAGTATTTGCTAAATATTTGTGCTAGTCCTCTTTTTAATTTTGATGTGAAGGTTCATCATTTTTCTTCGAGGTTACTCTGTGATTTATAATTTTCTTCTTACGTTTAGAATAGCTTGTTCTATGTTGCAGTTGTCTTGACTTCCCTACCATTTAGAAGTTCTGTAACTACAATTTTTTTCCTCTTTTTGGTCTGTAGTTGTCCTAATTTGTCAATTGATGTCTCTGGTTCCCTGTTTACAATCTTGTAGGCATATTTACTTTGGATACTTCCGTAACTGGGTTGGTGTGTGGGTTATGTCATCACGTTTGTTAATGGTCAGTTGTTGTTTGCTGTTGTTGGTTCTCTGTCCAAAGGACTCCCATTAGCATCTCTTGTAAGGTTGGTCCAGTTTTAACAAATTCCCTTAATTTCTGCTTATCTGGAAATGTCCTAATTTCGCCATACTATTTGAGGAATAATGTTGGGTATATAATTCTTGGTTGGAAATTTTTCTCCTTCAGGGTTTTATATACACAATACCCTTGTCTTCTCGCCTGCATGGTTTCTGCTGAGAAATTTGAACTTAATCTTACTGATTGCCTCTGGGAATACTACATGTTTTAAAATCAGGTAGGGTGTGTGTCAGGCTTGTATTTTTCACCCCACTCACTCAATCTGTATGCTGAGCAATCAGAGAAGCTGGACTATATGGAGAAGAACAAGGCTTCAGGAATGGAGGAAGAGTCATTAACAGCCTGCAATATGTAGATGACACAACCTTGCTTGCTGAAAATGAAGATGACTTGAAATATGACACTTATTGATGAAAATCAAAGACTACAGTCTTCAGTATGGATTACACCTAAACATAAAGTAATAAAAAAAATCCTCACAACTGGACCAATAATCAACATCATGATAAATGGAGAAAAGATTGAAGTTGTCAAAGATTTCATTTTACTTGGATCAACAATCAACATTCATGGAAGGAAGCAGCAGTCAAGAAATCAGGGAAAATCTGCAAAAGACATCTTTAAAGTGTTGAAGAGCAAAGATGTCACTTCAAAGATTAAGGTTTACCTAACCCAAGCCATGGTGTTTTCTATCATCTCATATGCATGTGAAAGCTGGACAATGAATAAGGAAGACCAAAGAAAAATTGATGCCTTTGAAGTGTGGTGTTGGCAAAGAATACTGAAAATAATATAGACTGCCAAAAGAATAAACAAATCTATCCTGGAAGAAGTATAGCCAGAATGCTCCTCAGAAGTGAGAATGGCCAGACTTGTCCTCATACTTGGTGATGTTATCAGAAGGGACAATACCCCGAAGAATGATATCACACTCGGTAAAGTGAAGGGTCAGAGAAAAAGGGGAAGACCCTCAACAAGATGGATTGACACTGTGGCTGCAACAATGGGCTCAAACATAGCAAGAATTTTAAGTATAGCTCAAGACTGGACAGTGCTTCATTATGTTGTGTGTAGGGTCACTATGAGTCAGAACCAACTAGACAGCCCCTAAAAACAACAACATATATATGTTTGTGTAGATTAAAGACTACAGTCTTAAGTATTGATTACACCTCCACATAAAGAAAACAAAAATTATCACAACTGGACCAATAAGTAACATCACAATAAATGGAGAAAATATTGAAGTTGTCAAGGATTTAATTTTATTTGGATCCACAATCCATGCCCATGGAAGTAGTAGTCAAGAAATCAGATGACATATTGCACTGGGCAAATCTACTGCAAAAGACCTCTTTAAAGTGGTAAAGAGCAAAGACGTCACTTTGAAAATTAAGGTGTTCCTGACTCAACCCATGATATTTTCAATTCCTTATATGCATGTGAGAGATGTACAGTGAATAAAGTAGACCACAGGAGAGTTGATACATTTGAATTGTAGTGCTGGTGAAGAATATTGAATGCACCATGGACTGCTAGAAGAATGAACAAATCTGTCTTGGAGGAAGTACAGCTGGAATGCTCCTTAGAAATGAGAATGGCCAGACTTCGTCTTCTGTACTTTGGTCCATGTTGTCAAAAGGGAGCAGTTTCTGGAAAAATATACCATGCTAAGTAAAGTAGAGGGTCAGCCAAAAAGAGAAAGACTTTCAGCTAGATGGATTGACACGGGGGTGGGGGAGGGCAGTAATGATGGACTCAAGCACAGCAAAATTTGAGAAAAAAAGTGAGAGTGTTTCATTATGTTCTACATAAGGTCACTGTGAGTGGGAGCCAACTAAATGACACCTAATGACAACAACAGGAGCTTTGGTGGTTCAGTAGCTAAAGCATTTGTCTGCTAAGTAAAAAGTCAGTGGTTCAAATCCACCAGCTGCTCCATGGAAGAAAGATGAGGCAGACTTCTTCTGTAAAGATTTACAGCCTTGGAAACCCTATGGGCCAGTTCTACACTGTCCTGTAGGGTTGCTGTGAATTAGAATTGACTTGATGGCACTGGGATTGGTTTTGGTATTTACTACTTAACTCAATGCTAGCATGTGGTAAGCAAAATTTAAATGTGTATGGAATGAGTGATACAATATAAAATAGTAGTAATACTATTTTTAAAAGCTCTGGTAGTATAGTGTCTAAGGCATTTGACTGCTGATCAGAAGGTTGGCAGTTCAAACTCACCAGCCACTCTGCAGAAGGAATTCTGAACAATGTACTTCCATAAAGATTTACCACCTTGGAAACCCAAAGGGGGTTGGTATGAGTTGGAATCGATTTGATCCCAGTGAGTTGAGCTAAGAAATACCATTTTTATATAGCTGAGAAGACAAATGAAATATCACAAGAAAACACTGAGCTCTCTGGAGGAAAGGCTTTATATAAATTCAAGGTACTAGTTTTTTTATGATAGTATTTAATCAATGGTATTCTACAGCCTCAATACCAAAATACCTTTGAGCTTAGAATTAATGAAGAAACCTACTACTTTTGTTCCTTGTCTTTACCTTATAGATGCATTAGCACTAGCAAAATAATGGAAAATTCTCTTTGATTTCTAACTATATTCTCTTCATTAATTTTCCTAGGAGGAAGAGATTACATTGGAACAGAAAGGTAACTGGACTAGGAATCAGATATATGATATATTCATACATAACTTGATATTAACAGTTACCTATGAGAAAGGTGCTGTTTTTACTCCAGATATTACGCTTTTAGCCTCACATCCATAATGTCACAGCAGTGTTGGCTCTAGAATGTCAACATAGTAGGGGATCAGATGAGGCATTAATCTGGTAAAAGTTGAGGAGCTACAAGGTCAGCTGGGTTTTGTTTGTTTTAACTTTGTATTGTGGTTTTGGTGAAAGTTTACAGAGCATTTCAAAGTTCTCTCTGCTATGGTAGAGGAATCCAACTGATTTAAAATGCTGAAAAGCAAAAATGTCACTTTGAAGACTAAGGTGGGCCTGACCCAAGCAATGGTCTTTTCAATAGTCTCATAAGCATCTGAGAGCTGGACTATGAATAAGTAAGACTGCAGAAGAACCACAACCTTCTAATTATGGTGTTGGTGAAGAATACTAAATATACCATTGACTACTAGAAGAATGTGGTGTAGTGTCTAAGGCATTTGACTTCTAACCAGAAGGCTGGTGGTACAAACCCACCAGCCACTCCTCAGAAGGAAGGTTGGGCAATCTACTTCCGTAGGGATACTGTTTTGGAAACCCAAGGAGGGATCGCCATGTGTTAGATCTGACTCAAAGGCAGTGAGTTTGTTTTTTTGGTTTACTAGAAGAATAAACAAAGCAGTCTTGGAAGCAGCATAGCTGGAATAATTTTTTAAAATGAGGATGGTGAGACTTTGTCTCATATACATTGGACATGTTATCAGGCTGGACCAGTCCCCGGAAAAGGACATCATGCTTTGATAAAGTAGAGGGTCAGTAAAAATTAGGAATACCTTCAATGGGATGGATTGACACAGTAGCTGCAATAATGGGCTCACACATAGTAATTATTGTGAGGATGGTATAAGACAGGGTACCATTTTGTTCTGCTGTACATAGAGTCTCTATAGGTCAGAAAAAACTCAATCAACTTGACAGTACCTAACAACAGCAACCCCTCCCATCCTTGGTAAACTTTAAAGAATGTTTCTATGTGTAAACATTTTCTTGACTTTTCAGAGTAGTAGTCTCATATAATATTTGCCCTTTTGTAATTGACTAATTTCAGTCAGAATAATGTTCTCTAGGTTCATCTATGTTATGAAGTGTTTCACAGATTCATCGTTATTCTTTAACATTGTGTAGTATTTCATTCTGAGCTCTGGTAGCATAGTGGCTAAGGCACTTGATGGCTAACCAGAAGGCTGAGGTTCAAACCCACCAGCCACTCCTCGGAAGGAAGATGGGGCAATCTACTTCTGCAGTGATACTGCCTCGGAAACCCAAGGAGGGGTCGCTATGAGTCAGGTCTAACTAGACGGCACATAACAACAACAACAACGTATGTATCATAGTTGTTTTGTTTTGGTTTTTATCCATTCATTCATTGATGAGCAGTTAGGTTGTTTCCTTCTTTTTGCTGTTGTGGATAATGCTGTGACAGACATTAGTATACATGTATTTGTGTCAAGACTCTTATTTCTGGGATATATACCTAGTAGTGGGATTGCTAGATCATATAGTATTTTTTAAGGAAACACCATACTATTTTCTAGGAGCTCTGGTGGCATACTGCCTAGGGCTTTTGACTGCTAACCAGATGGTTGGTGGTTCAAATCCACCAGCCATGTCTCAGAAGGAAGATTGGGCAATCTATTTCCATAATGATACTACCTCAGGAACAGAAGGAGGGGTTGCTATGAGTCAGATCTGACTCAACAGCAGTGAGTTTTTTTT
>NW_006921800.1:3801879-3803662 GCF_000298275.1 Orycteropus afer afer | reverse complement strand
GAGTTTCTCTTACAGTTTTGGAGGCTAGATGTCCAAGTTCAAGTGCTAGGCTCTAGGGGTGAGGTGAAAGCTCTTCAACCTTGGGCTTCAGTTCTGTCCCTTGCTGCCAGCCCACTGAAGCTAGAGATATCTCTTTACTCAGGCAGCTGTTGCTGGCTGCTGAGGCTAACAAGCCAAAAGTCAACAAACAAAATGTCACAGTCCTGGTATTGAAGGAAGGTTAATTACCACAATTCCGTAGTGGTACTGCCTCAAAAACCCAAGGAGGGGTCACTATGAGTCAGGTCTGACTCGATGGCACTTAACAACAACAACAACAAACCTGATATTACCAAACCACATGGCAGGCCATTGATTCAATTGCATTAGGAGTCCCAGGATTGGCAAAGCATGGCAGGCTGTTGAATGAAGACTAGGCTACATGCAGGGTCCAAGTGTGCCAAAAAGCTGTAGACCATTCCCAAAGCTTCTCCTTATATATGGAAGCAGAGCATACCCAGGAGCTACTCAGGTGCTCGCATCAGATTTCCCATGGAGTTGATTGCCAGTCTCATCGTAGGGAATAACTACCACCAGCTGCCCAGCCACTCAAAACCAGACCCAGCCAAGTTGATACATAACCTTAACTACTATAGTAGTTCTAACTTTAGACATTTTCAGCTACCCAAAGCAAACCAAACTTCATCTTTAAATCAGTCCTTACCATAGCTTTGCATAACAACAAACGTAAGATACAGTAATCAAACACTTATCACATACACCGGAAGCCAATAGCCAGTTCTAACTCCAAACATTTTACAGCTACCTCAAAGCAAATTAAACCTCATAGGCAAAAGAAGCCTGTGTTCCAGGTATAAAATGTTCTGCTGACATGAAATCATGCACACTACAGGGATGCTGGATGTGAGTTTGTCCCACAGAAATTTCTAGCTTTACAGCTCTCCTCTTCCTCCACTTTATAGTGGCCTGCATAGATATTTGTTACTAGTAAGAAACCAGATATAGCAATTAATGACCCAGATTTGGTGGCAAAGAGACTGTGCTTTGTGATGGGCAACATAATTAAGTGTTTGTATAGGCACATTCACATGAATACTTTCTCCTTTCATATATTCATTGTGTTTTGTCTGGGTACTCATTTATATCTGCTGCTAGACTATAAGTTCAATTAGGTCAAAAACATCTAAGTTTTTCTTTTTAATTGCTGGCATCTACAACTGTATTTAGAATATAGTAGATTCTTAGTAAATCTCTCTTCTTTCACTCATTTGGGGGAAAAAAAAAAAGATTTAGCACTGAAAGATAACATGTCTTGTTCCACCATGCCATAACTATAAGACAATATTCCAAATCTGCATGGTGCTCACCAGTTGTACTCAATTTCTAGACAGCCAAAGGATCATTAGAAAAAGTTCTCTAATAATTAATACAGATTGCTCCATAAATATCATGTCCTTCCAATTAGAGTCAGAGCACATGTTAGCAACATGGAAAGTAGCTTTCATTACTTAAAAGAACCAAAGAGAATACAACAGGAGAAGTTCCACCATGAGCAACCTCCTCCCTCAAAACTATCTAGGCAGAGATGATGACTGTTTCTTGCACATCCCACTTTCTGTCATGGGTGAGGAGTTTAAATGGAAGCCTACCTACCGCCAGTCTCCCCTGGCCAGTTAGGGGGACTGTAAGCTTATGCTATATGTGCTTCACCTGCACCACAGATGAGGAGACTCCAAAAACTTCCTCTCCCAGCTATTTTATACCCACAGCCTAAGTGACTATT
>NW_006921800.1:3799071-3800469 GCF_000298275.1 Orycteropus afer afer | reverse complement strand
AACCAGAAGATTGGCAGTTCAAACCCACCAGCCACTCCTCAGAAGGAAGGTTGGGCAATCTACTTTCCTAATGATACCGCCTCGGAAACCCAAGGAAGTTTTGCTGAGTCAGATCCGACTTGACAGCAGTGAGTTTGATTTTTTTTTTAGAGGTGCCTGGAAGAAAGGCCTGGTGATCTGCTTCTGAAAGGTCACAGCCATGAGGACCCTGTGAATGACTTCTACTCTTCAACACATGGATTGCCCCGGGTCAGAATTAACTTGATGGCAACTGGTTTATTTTCAAGTTTCTACAGACATTCTTATCCTGCTTCCTGGACAATCATTCTTCATTTCACATGTTTTTTTTTTTTTTGCAGGTATTTCTCTGACTCTAATTTCTTCTCAGCACTACCCTACTGGATCCACTTTGCTAGAACCCAGAGAAGCACCAATAGAGATGTTTATGGATGGATCAGGGCAATATTTGTTAGATACTGTACAATGCAAAATTCACCAGCTCCCTGCTACATGCAACTTGACTGAAATGATTTAGTACTAAGATGTGATGATGGACATAGGTTTGTATTGTTTAACTCTGCAAAGGCCACTGCCAAAGAGACCGGTATTTCAACTGACTGCTATTTCTCTTCAATTCAAATGAAAAGAGACTGATGCACAGACAACCACCCAGCGGGATGCCTATTAGAATTCTTTGTAGGGAGCAGCTCCGGACTTGTCTGCTAAAGGGAAATAACCAGCCTCTAACCAAGGTACACAAATCAAAAATCTCGCTGGCTGCATGGGATTGTTTTTCCTTCTCAAATAGATCACGGATTAATGGAGAACACTGACCTCATAGAAGTACCAACCATTTTTAAAACAGAGCTGCCCCAAGAAGCCTTTGAAGGACTGATTCCAACTATAATGCAGTCGAATGCATTACCAGCGTGTTCACATCAGCTCCAATCCGTTTGTTCTGATGCAGATTGTCTGATTGATTAGAGCCTTCGCTCACTTTACCCACACAGCAAATCTGAAAATGATGTTTTGCTTTTTGTTCTCTTAATTTGGTGACTTTGGAGCTAGTTTCATTGGTGGCCAGAGTAGACGATTACTTCTCCCCACTCTGTTCTAAGTGTATTACAGAAAAACATTCGGTGAGAAACGTATTTTGGAAACGAAGCTGGAGTTGTTAAGCGTCACTACAATGGAGAAGCAGAAAATAATCAAACTATACCTTTCGTCTTGACATCCCTAATGGCTCATCTGTTCTTGAATGGGATTTTTTAAATTCTAAATTCTTCTTGTTCTAAATTGTTCTTGAATGGGATTTTTTAAATTCACCTTTATGGAGAAAGCCAAGTATCTCTGAGATGCATGTGTATCTAGAGGGAAGGGGAGTGAGCTTGTACATGC
>NW_006921800.1:3792952-3794099 GCF_000298275.1 Orycteropus afer afer | reverse complement strand
CAATTCCCACACACGGTGACCCCCAATTGGATTTCCAAGGCTGTAAATATTTATGCAAGTAGATTGCCTCATCTTCCTCCCACAGAGCCTCTGGTGGGTTTGAACCACAAACCTTCTGGTGAGTAGCCAAATGCTTTACCCACCATGCCAACAGAGTTCGTTATAAGAAAGGCTAAGACATTACAGGGGGCTGACTCGACGGCAAACAACAACAAGACATTACAAATGGAACTTTCCCTGGAAATTTGCTGGCTTCTAAATATTTTCTTTTCTCCCATACAAAGTAAAGAATAGTTGCTTTTGTTAGTAGTTAGCAAGTCATTTCCAACTCATGACAATGCCATGTGTGAAGAGTAGAATTTTTCCATAGGATTTTCAAGGCTGTGACCTTTCAGAAGCAGATCAGAAGGCCTATCATCTGAGGGATCTCTGGGTGGATTTGAACCACCAACCATTATGGTTGGTATTGGAACACTTAACTATTTGTGTATCCATTTCCATTAAATGCAGATCCAGCATAGCCATATTCTATTCCTTTTATCCTCCAGCTACAAAAAAAATCAAAATGAAAAAAAAAAGGGATTTTTTTTCTCTTCAATAGCAGCAGAGATTAACTTCCTACTTAACTATCTGAATTTTAGTCACTGTGAATGATCTATTGACTGAGAGGTTTGCTGCCTGATTTGCAATGACATCTATCCATTTAAATACATAAAAGTAGAAGTGCCAGATATGTGGTTAAAATTTAAATTTAAATTCAACCTAAGTAAATATGGTTTGTAAGACATGTTTTCTACTCTCTATGTTTACTGACCAGCTTAGTTCTCAGATTTCTCAGTTCCTCTCAGGTCACAGGAAGGGAAATATATTTCATGATGCATCCAGAGAAACAGGAAAACTCAATGAACAGGCTCTTTATAGCATTACCTGAAAGACTTTATTTAAATATATACACCACTGAAATTTCCTTTTAAGAAAGGGAAGAACTGACAAAATTATTCCTTTTTCATTTTTTGAGAAGTCAGGATCTATTTGTATTGGATGAGACAGCTACAGATGAAATTAAGAGTTGAAGTTGTAGTTCAAATTATGAGAGAAATAAATTGTTATGAGGCCTGATGGGGGAGTGGGAGAATGAAAATCCTGT
>NW_006921800.1:3790849-3792549 GCF_000298275.1 Orycteropus afer afer | reverse complement strand
AATTGTACATTTGAATTTGTGATGTTATTGTATACTGTGCCAATTATACCTCAATAAAGCTATAGTAGGTAGTAGTAGTTGTGTGCCATCGAGTCAGACCTGACTCATAACGACCCCTTTTTGGGTTTCCGAGGCAGTATCACTATGGAAGTAGACTGCCCCATCTTCCTTTCGTGGAGTGGCTGGTGGGTTTGAACCACCAGCCTTCTGGTTAGCAGTCAAGTGCCTTAGGCACTATGCTACCAGAGCTCCCCAATAAAGCTATAAAAATAGAAAAACAAATGGAAGATTACTTCTTTCTCACATAACAGACTGAGTATAAATAATATAGGGTCCATATGGTAGCTCTATGATGCTGTAGAGCTGTAGACTCAGCCTCCTTCTGTCTTGTTGCTCTGTGATTATCTACATTTGTCTTCATCTTGAGATTTAAAACGGGCTGTTCAAGCTCCCTCCTATCTATCTATCTATCTATCTATCTATCTATCTATCTATCTATCTATTTATCTCTCTCTCTCTATCTATCTATCTATAGCTAGTGTAAAGAGAGGAAAAAGAAGTGGAAGACAAATCCTTTCTTTTAAGGGCATATTCTGGACATTAAACACATCACTTCAGATAATACCTCACTGAACTGAGCTACACACCAATATCATACACAAGTAAAATTTTGCTGAAGATTATTAAAAAATGGTTGCAACTGCCAGAAATTCAAGTTGGATTCAGAGGAGGGTGTGAAACTAGGGGTATCATTGGTGATGTCAGATGGATCTTGGCTGAAAACAAAGAATACCAGAAAGATATTTACCAGTGTTTTATTGACTATGCAAAAGCATCAACTATGTGAACCATAAAAAAGTTATGGATAACATTGGAAAGAATGGGAATTCCATAGCTCTTAATTGTGCTCATGAGGAAACTGTATTCATGAGGAAACTGTACACAGAGCAAGAAGCTCCTGGAATTTGAACAGAATGAAGGGATTCTGCATATCTTAAAATTTGGAAAGGTGTACATTAGGATTTTATCCTTTCACTGTACTTATTCAATCTATATGCTGAATGAATAACCCAAGAAGCTGGACTATATGAAGAAGAACATGGCATCAGGATTGGAGGAAGACACATTTAACAACCTGCAATATGCAGATGACACAACATTTCTTGCTGAAAATGAAGATGACTTGAAGCACTAACTGGTAGAGATTAAAGACTACATACAGTCTTCAGTAAGGATTACACATCAACATAAAGAAAATAAAAATCCTCACAACTGGACCAATAGGCAGCATCATATTAAATGGTGAAAATATTGAAATTGTCAAGAATTGCATTTTACTTGGATCCACAATCAATGACCATGGAAGCAACCACTAAGAAATCAGATGACGACTTCCAGTAAGATGTAGGAATAGGCAGAGAAGTGGCACGGACCCTCCACAACAAAGAAAAGAAAATCAATTGACAGAGATACAGAAGCTAATCCTGGAGCCCTGAGTTTTGAAAGGAACTATACACAAGTGGATTAGGCACCAACTAGTGGAAAAACCTGAACAAAAAGTGAATACAGAGATGGTTAGAGTTTCAGATTGTCAGCTACTCTGACAGTACCAACAGCCTGAATATTTCCAAGTGGTGTTGGGACCTGACAATTGACCTAAAGATCAGTCTTCGTCACTAAGGGGTGCAGGAACGACTGTG
>NW_006921800.1:3788443-3789199 GCF_000298275.1 Orycteropus afer afer | reverse complement strand
AGGGAACCAGAGACATCAATTGACAAATGAGGACAACTACAAACCAAAAAGAGGGAAAAAAATGTGTCATTACAGAACTTCTAGATGGTAGGGAAATCAAGACAACTACAAGACAGAATGGACTGTTCTCAAGTTGGGAAGAAAATTATAAATAACAGGGTAATCTCAAAGAAAATTGAAACCTTCACATCAAAATAAAAAAGAGGACCAGCACAAATTTTTAGCAAATACTAAAACAATAGCAACGAAGGATGTGATAACACGACTCATAAACAAAACAGGCTCGGCATAGAAAATTACATGGAACAAAGAAATTGACACCACGATAAAGCATGTAACAAAAATTCATATTTGCCAATAATCACATATTTGGCAAGGGACTTATCTCTAAGATTTATAGAAAACTCCAATGCCTCAACACCAAAGAAATTAACAATCCAAATGAAAAATGGGCAGAATATATGAATAGACACTTCACCAAGGAGGACATTCAGGTGGTCAGCTAATACATGAAAAGATGCTCACAATCATTGGTCATCAGAGAGATAAAAATCAAAATAACAATGAAATACCGTCTCACCCCAGCACTGATGGCAAGGTTCAATGAGACAGAAAATAACAAATGCTGGTGGGGAGGTGGAGTGATTGGGACTCTCATACACTGCTGGTGGGACTGTGAAGTGATACAACTACTGTAGAAAGCAATATGGTGATTTCTTGTTGTTATGTGTTGTGGAGTCGGATCCAACTCATAAC
>NW_006921800.1:3786031-3787643 GCF_000298275.1 Orycteropus afer afer | reverse complement strand
AAAAAAATCAGATGACGTATTACACTGGGCAAATCTGCTGCAAAAGACCTCTTTAAAGTGTTAAAATGCAAATATGTCACCTTGAGGACTAAGGTGCACCTGACCCAAGCCTGGTATTTTCAATCACCTCATATGCATGTGAGAGCTAGACAATTGTTCTGGGTACCTAGTGGCACTCTGACAGGAATATGCCACAGATGGGATGGCCTTAACAAACAGGAGTTTATTTTCTTACAGTTCAGGAGGCTAGAAGTCTGAATTCAAGGTGCCAGGCTCTAGAGGCTGGGTCAAAGCCCCCCGACCTTGAGGTCCAGCTCTGCCTCCTGCTCCCGGCCCACTGAAACTGGAGGTTTTTCTTCACTCAGCTGCTGGCTGCTGACGCTGACAAACCCAAGGTTGACAAGCAAAACAGCAGAGTTCCATGTTACCAAACCACATGGCAGATCATTAATTCAAGTCTCTTGAAAGTCCCAAGGTTGGCAGAGTATGGCAGGCTGCTGATCAACGACATGGCTACATGCAGGGTTCAAGCGTGCCATAGGCTAGAGACCATTCCCAAAGCTGTTTGTATATACAGGAAGCAGACCACGTACCCAAAGGCAACTACTCAGCTGTTCACAGCAGATTCTGCCATGGAGTTAATTACCAATCTCACCATGGGAAATAACTACATTCAGCTGCCCAGCCACTCAACCAAGCCCAGCCAAGTTGACACACAATCATAACCACCACAACTAAGAATAATAAAGACCACAGGAGAATCGATGCATTTGAATTGTGGTGTTTGGTGAAGAATAGATTGCTAGAAGAATGAACAAATCTGTCTTGGAGGAAATACAGCCAGAACACTACTTAGAAGTTAAAGTGGCCAGACTTTGTCTCTCATACTTCGGTCATGTTGTCATTAGTCCCCAGAAAAGGATATCATACTAGGTAAAGTAGAGGGTTGGTGAAAAAGAGAAAGACCCTCAACTGGATGGATTGACACAGTGGCTGCAACAATTGGCTCAAGTATAGCAAAGATTGTGAGGGTGGTGCAGGACTAGGCAGTGTTGCGTTTTGCTGTACATAGGTTCATGAGTTGGAACTGACATGACAGCACCTGACAACAACAACAGCACAACACAACTTGCTGCAAAAGAGGCTAAGACATTTAGTTTTTACAACATTGTGTACACAGCTAAAACTCGGGGTTAGTTTATTAAAGGAAGAAAGGGAGAATAAATATTGAGTCTACAACTCTACCACACCAAATATAATATCTTACATTAGATTTCCCTTGAACTAATCTAGTAAATAAGACTAATCCAGTAAAAGGAACTAATCTAGCAAACAGAACTAATCTAGTAAATGGGAGCTCTGGTGGCATAGTGCCTAAGGCATTTGACTGCTAACCAAAGGCTTTCAGTTCAAACCCACTAGCCACTCCTCAGAAGGAAGATTGGGCAATCTACTTCTGTAGTGATATCATCTCAGAAACCCAAGGAGAGGTTGCTATGAGTTGGATCCGACTCGACCGTAGAGAGTTTTTTTAGTTTAATCTAGTAAATAAGCTATTGATTATGTTATGATCATAGCCCAGAAACAGTGTCTAGTTCTCTGTTCTTAAGAC
>NW_006921800.1:3783912-3785431 GCF_000298275.1 Orycteropus afer afer | reverse complement strand
CCAGCCACTCCTCGGAAGGAAGGTTGGGCAATCTACTTTTGTAGAGATACTGCCTTGGAAACCCAAGGAGGGGTCACTATGACAGCCTTGACGGCAGTGAGTTTGATTTTTTTTTTGGTTTTAAATATAATGCACACATACTCAGTACTTTGAATTCAAGATTTAACGTTTCCCATTTTAAGGGAAATATCAGAAAAAAAGAAGAAAAATGTATCTACAATTGTTACATGGGTTCTACTATATTTCCAAGATTTAGAAAGAAAACATTCTTTAAAGATAATCTGTTCCATTGTCAGAAGCTGTGGTGGTACAGTGGTTAAAATACTCAGATGCTAACCAAAAAGTCAGCAATTTGAATTTGAAGTCACCAACTTCTCTATGGGAGAAAGCTTGTGGCAGTCTGCTTCCATAAAGACTACATCTTGACAAA
The DNA here is from genome assembly GCF_000298275.1 of Orycteropus afer afer. Taxonomy (NCBI): domain Eukaryota; kingdom Metazoa; phylum Chordata; class Mammalia; order Tubulidentata; family Orycteropodidae; genus Orycteropus; species Orycteropus afer. The sequence goes on along the minus strand of NW_006921800.1, from coordinate 3,785,001 downwards.
CCTGTTGAACAGTTCTACTCTGTCCTATCAGGTCACTAAGAATTGGAATCAATTCCATGGCAATGGATTTTGGGTTTGTTTCATTGTTATCATAGGAGCAATTTGATCTTAAAACATGCCTTCTAATTTTTGGGTTGGGAAAGAAGAATTGTCACTGTAATTATGGAGAGGGGAAGTATATAATATCATGGATGAGCATAACAGAGAAGTCAGAAAATAGGTATTAAGAAAGCAGTACAGCAAATCACTAAAAATATTAGATACAAGTGAACCTAATCTAGATTCTTTCATGTTTTTTGTGTAGTTCTACCAGAACCAGTCCAGTTTCATATTTTATTCAGGTTAAGTGTGTTTGGATTGCAGTTCAGTATGGTAAAATTTGATACCCAGGATATGTTATGTGTGTGTGTGTGTATATATATATTTTGCTTTTGTAAAAGCTAATTAGGGTTGTGCTGCTAGCACATTTCTCCATGACCTTTTTTCCAGGGCTTGGTTGATTTGTTTCTTCCATTTTTAAGATACCACCTTTTGTTGGGAGCATCATCAATAGAAAGGATGGTTGGAATATTTTTAATCTTGAGGCTAGACGTAAAAGCTTTTATATTATTGTATTGCCCCAGGAAAATTTAACATCCTGAATTGTTTAGGTATTCATTTAAAGTTATAGTCAAACAGTTCTGGCCATGGTTCAACATCCTGAGGGTAATTGGTTGGGCCAGAGGCCATGAGACATGCATTAGGAATGAACTGAGGGATTCTACAGCGGTGAGCCAGGACATTTACCCATGTGGCTCTGGACAGAGCAGGAGTGCCATTGAGGGTCCAGCAGCAGAAAAGGCAAATGAAAGTAATTTGAGGATGAGATTGTTTATTTGAATTAAAACTTCCATTTTCTTAGAGAATTGTTTCCCTTTCACTTGAAAACATTCCCTTATTTTATCAATAAGGTTGTGATCATGTTGAATTTTTTATTTATGAACACATTAACAATAGGTAATGATTATTGAGTGCTTATTGATTATCAAGGAGCTCTGGTAGCATAGTGGCTAAAGCACTTGACTCCTAACCAGAAGGCTGGCGGTTCAA